>NW_023648979.1:0-5000 GCF_015228065.2 Penaeus monodon | reverse complement strand
GTCCTCGTTGTACTGGCATCCCGCTGCGGGGTGCTCGCTAGGGGGGGGATTGGGGAGATAAATGTCATTAAAAGGGCTATGGGAGAGGTCTAGGTGGCACCGAAGGGTGACCTTTTCAAGAGGAGTTTTTACTGGTCGAAACCTCACTGAAATCTTCAGTGATTTGAAGAACGATTCTTCTCGATGCGATGTTCGTTTTTCATGAGAAAGGAAAATGGACATTTAAAGACGGATTCGTGGTCAAGCTTTATAAATAAGGAGTCCACAGAAATTGTCTGTAAAAACGTCAAGTCCGTCAGAAATCGAAGTTCTTAAAAGTTTTTGATGTGTGTCTGTTTTAAAGGGAGGGAGACTAGAGTATTTTTTTGTTTACTAAATGATGTGAAGAAATATTCTGGGTGAAATTCACCCATTTGTACAATATTTCTATTCCGCATAAAAGAAAAGAAAACAATAAAAACCGAAAACCATATCACAAAGAAAACACCAAGAACCGATTTTCCAAACAACGTGAAATGACCTGAAAAGAAATAAGAAAATTCCGTGCATAGAAAACGGAGACCATGCGTCGATTCGCGGGACAATTTTTTTTTTCGTCATGCAGTAAAATTTCGTTGTTAGTGCTGAGTGAAAGTTAGAGAGTTGTGTGCTCGGAGGGGCCGCCTTAGAGTGGCGGTCGCTCGCGACACACGAGAGCAGTGTAGTCGAGGTCAGAGGCCATGCGAACCGCACGTGCCCGGAGCCAACCCATGGGGGAAGGAGGGGAAGGGAGGCGCTGAGAACACGGTGCACAGGCGGAAGTGGAGGGTTACCTGGGGAGCACAGGTCGCGGGGGTCTCCCTCGTACCCGTCTGGGCACTGGCAGATGGTGCGGTGGTTTATGACGCGGCAGCGAGCCCCCACGCCACACGGCGGAGGCACTGTAGTGCAGGGGTCGCGGCACTCCCCCCGCACACACGCCTCCTGAAGCTGGCACTCGATGTCCGAGGAGCAGTAGCCGGGGACTGAGGGTCAGAGTCAGTGGGTTGACGAGGGTCAGGGAGTAGTCAGACAGCAAGCGCAAGGAATACTGAGGCAGTCGTGCCGCACACAAGGCAGCGCCACAGCTAGAAGTTAAGCTACAAAGCTACAGTTTAAATGTCATGAAATTATGTTTCGTGAAACAGATAGCATTAGAAGCGGGTCTTACTTGGGCTGCAAGCAACACTGGGTTTCCTGTGAAGCCCTCGGGCAGAGGCAGAGAGCCGTGGAGCCGGACAGCTGGCACAGCGCCCCCTGCCCGCAGTCCGTGCACGGTCCACGCACCGCCCGCCACGGCACACCCTCCCAGCGGGGCAATCCGAGTTACCCTCGCAGCCGCTGCGGCTGCATCCCACTCTGGGGTCTCCTGTGAACCCGGGGGGACACAGGCACACTGGTCTGTGAGTCTCCACGGTGCACACAGACCCCTGTGGGCACGGGGCGGTCTCACAAGGATCAGTGCACACCCGCTCAATGCAGGCCTTATCGAGAGGGCACTCGGAGTTGAAACCGCAGAGGGGAGGGGAAGCAACCCTGCAGGGGGATTCCCGTGTGGCCAGGGGGGCACATGCACGTGGCGGCGTGGTTGAGGGCAAGGCAGGTCGCGGACTGTGGGCAGGGGTTGCTGGCAGGCCGGCATGGCTCACGCACTGTCCGCTGTAGCACTCTTCCGTCAAGGGGCAATCGTCAGGGGTGAAGCAACCACTGTGTCGGTCACCGCAATGCAGTCAAGTCAGTCAGACAGGCAAGAAGGCACACAGGTTATTATCATTAAATGCATATGTTTCCTTATATAATATATTGCAATACAAGTGTACTTATTAGTATTTTCTTCAAACTATTTCATTAGTTGTGTTTACTATACCAACCAATTTTGGGGGGCCAAATTCTAACAACAATACATACGTGGTTAAGATGATTTCTTTACTGACTACATTGGTATGCTAATGTGTATAATATAAGAATCAGCAAAAAGTTTCCCTAGAGAAATTCTTTAGATTTCTACGCCAGAGTAAACAATACCGAGGGTAGAAATCGTCCACAACGTGTTTTAAGATATCCCTAAAAAAAAGTGTAGAAACATGTATAACAGAAAATGGTCACTTTCTGTTCCTGTCGGTGTAACTAACTTACCGGGAGTGCATCCTTTAAGCGGATCACCCTGGAAGCCGTTGCGGCACCTGCATTGGGCACTATGCTCACTGTTGATACACTCGGCATTTATTCCACAGGGGTCATCTTCGCAGGGGTACCGACAGTCGTTGTTAATACAAGCTTGTGTTGAGGGACAGTCACCATCGCCACGGCATCCCGTAGCTGAGGGGGGTTAGGTTAGTTTGGGACTCTCCCAATGTTATGTTACTGAGGTTGCCCCTCTCTATTAATATTGCCAAATGTATCATGATATGTGCAAATAAAATTAGACAAATTAGTGAGTATACGACAATGAATCCATCAAAATGGAGGGTGTAAGCATGCAGGTATTCAGTATAAAGACACGAGAGTATACTGATGACAGGATTAACAAGAAGCAAGAAGCTACGTCTTACATATATTGTCAACTCCGCAGAAAACATAAGGATTTCCCGAGTAACCCGGATTGCAGGTGCACACGGGACGATGCGAGACTGTAGTGCAAGTGGCCTTGGCCGCACAGGGATTGGCAAGACCACACGGGTCCTTGCAGTCCCGATCATAGCAAACTTTGGTCTCGATACAATCGAAGTCTGAGGTGCATCCGGGAGGGACGGTTGGTGCTAAGGTCAAGAGAGGGAAGAAGGTCAGTCTAAGGTCATTGGCACTTACCTCAGGGAGGCCCTGATGCCCTGGGACGAGAGTCGTCTCGGGTTTTAAGGGCCTATATGTCATGTGGTCAGGAAATATCAATAGTAAAAACAACTAAAATATACGCTCAAAATACTCGATACCCTCACCAAGCATGCACGTACACATACAAATGCCAATACAAACGTACACATACAGATGCCAATATTAATAAAGAATTTTCTACATTTACACACAAATAGCAAAGACAGGAACAAAAAAGCCAGCAAACAAACAATAATGTACACAATCCACAAAAAAAGCTTATGTGTATATGAAGCAAAATTGGCTTTTGATACAAAATGCATACGTTTTTTTCAACTTATACAGTACCAGGCTCGAGCAAATAGAAAACAAAACGTGCAATGAAATATAAACAACGGAGGAAATTTTCCTCGTTACTACGGTCATGGTTTGTGTTTAGTCGCGGGAACAGTGAAACTTTGGCATACTCTTTCGCAGAATCTGGTAAGCTACACAGGCACACAACCACAGACAGACAGAAACACACGCACGCACTCTCTCTCTCTCTCTCTCTCTCTCTCTCTCTCTCTCTCTCTTCTCTTTTCTCTCTCTCTCTCTCTCTCTCTCTCTTCTCTCTCTCTCTCCTCCCCTCCTCTCTCTCATGCTAATGCAGTTAAAGGTAAGAGCTGGGAGTACCTTTGAGGCACTCTTGGCGGGGGTTACCCGTGTACCCCGCAGGACAGGAGCAAATGGGGCGGTGTAGCGTCACAGCGCATTCGGCGTTGCGTCCACACGGGGCGCCAACCACGCATGGATCAACGCAAGAGCCACCACGACAGCTCTCCGCGAAAGAGCAGTCGGAGTCTCTCACGCACTGAGCGCTGGGTGTGACGGGTGGGGGCCGGGGGGTGGGACGCCCAGGGGAGGCCGTGGTGTGTGTTTAGGGGGGGGGGTGTGGCAGGTGCTGGGGGCGGGTGGAAAGGCTTAGGTCATGTTTATTTGATGTCTGTCAGAAGAATGTGCTTAACTGCAATGGTCATTGCTGAGTCATACTTACGTTGTGCAATATATACTGTGGTCGAAATGTATATAGAAATACAGTACATCAGAAAACGGTGATCAATATCTACTATACAGTACTAGAAGAACGTCGTTTGCAATTTAATTCATTTCTACAAAAATCGACAAGCTGATGCAGCTGAAATAAAGAAAAAATTCCTAATTCTAAGTCCCTTCACTCATACCCATGCAGAAACAAAAGTGGAAATCGGAAAACGGAAAACGGAAAAATAAAGAAATACGAAAAATATACGAGAGTTAGCGGTAGAGAAACGACCTCCATAAACAAAGTTAAAAAAATGTTTTCATATGTTCTCAACGTTCTACTTCTTTGACAAAACTCCTGGTTCGGCTCTCTCTCTTGTGTGAGAAAATGCCTAGTACCTTTCTTTGGAAGGCACTCCGTCAGGGGGTTACCACGATGAACCAGGTACACAGGTACACATGGGGATGTGATGCACGGTGTGGCACTGAGCCTTGTACCCACACTTGGATACAGAAAAACCGTCCACACACACCCCGCCATAACACAGCTGGGTGTCCTTGCAGTTATAATTGTCCTTGCAGGAGGGAGTTCCGGCAGAGGCTGGAGGTAACTTAGTGACAAGGAAGGCATTATAAGGGCAGGGATAAAAGGGCACGAGTGGGATATGTAGGGACACAGAGGTATCATTTTCTGTGGATGTAACAATGGTTGCAACGGGCGATCCAGTAGTCCCACCAACGCCCCAAGATAATGTCGCTGTCATCATCGCCGAGTGGGAGTCCTGCAGTTATTCCGGTTTTTTCCAGGAGGCAGGGTCCCGTCGTCATCGAATCTGTCAGCAACTACTGTTGTTGTGGGCATTTCGGTAATAGTTGAGAAATCGAAAAATGGACCCGGGTGATAATACCGTCAAATGTCCCTCCAGTTTCATCGGTGAAAAGTCATCTTCATCGTACACAGGCGTCTGCACTGGCCCCTCGTCATCAGTGCCTAGAGCTAGGTCTGTCAGTGCCGGACATAGGTCTGCAGTGCCGCACCTTCAGGTCTGTCAGTACCAGGACCATAAGGCTTTCAGTGCTTGGGTCAAAGGTCTGTCCTGGTAGAACATATGGTCTGTGAGTTCCAGGGCCATAAGGCTCAGTGCCTT
>NW_023648977.1:0-6573 GCF_015228065.2 Penaeus monodon | reverse complement strand
AAATTTTGACCTAACATGAGCCTCTGGCGAAATTTTGCATAGCAAAATAGGCTTGTCGCAAAACCCCCTTTGACCTACTGATAGAGTAATCAGACTAAAACCCTAATTGGGGGACTTGTCGATTTCTCAGATCGATGCTCACTTGTTCGTATTCTATTTGTATGTTTCCCGGGGTGTGGTTTGTGAGCATAATTTGCGTTGTGGTACTATACCCAACCCCTTACGCATAATTTATTCTCAACAGCTTTTAACACAACGACCAAGAAGGGGGAAAATTTTTAAAATAAAAATGTGGGGTTTTGAAATTGGGGCTAAAAATTTTACGGTTTTTACCCTAGTTTCAAAAAGTGTTTTTTTTGTGTTAATGCGTGACTAACGGTTCCTATGTCTCACTTTGTATAGTAAAAAAATTTTTCCCGAATAGCTCCATTACCTGAACTGTCATAAAAACTGGTTTAGTAAATGTAGTAATTACAGAGTTGATTATGTTCTATTATGTGTGTGTGTGTATTGTATGAAATAAAAGTTATATAAATGAATATAAATAGTTTATATATAATAATATATATATTATTAATTTATATAAAATAAATATTATTTTATATTTATGTTTTTTTATGTTTTATATTTTTAAAATTTTTTTATTACTTAGTATGTATGTTTTATGTATGTTAATTTATTTTTTAAAATTATATTATTATATTTACACTCACATACCATACCCCCAACCCCCCCGCACCACCCCACCCACACCACGCCCCCACATACACCCCACCCGAAAAGGCCCCCACACACCCCACCCCCCACACCCCACCACCCCCCACCCCCACACACCCCCCAACACAAAAAAATTATTTTAATTTTTTTATTTTTTTTTATTTTTTGTATTTTTTTTTTTATTTTTTTTTTTTTTTTGCTTTTTGGGTTAGCTGTTCTTTGCTGTATGTTGTTGTTGTTGTTGTTGTTGTTGTTTTTGTTTTTTGTTGCTGTCTGATCCTCTGCATGCTGTATGTATTATGTATTATTTAGTAGTAGTATGTATATAGATAGTAGATAGATAATAGATAGATAGTAGATAGAAAATAGATAGATAGAAGTAATAGATAGATAGATAGATAGAAAACGATAGATAGTAGATGATAGATAAAAAAAATAGATAGATAGGAGGAGAGAGAGGAAAAAGGGGGAAGGAGAGATAATATGTTTATACACCCACCACCACACCACCCCCACACACACACACCCACACACCACACACAAAACCTTAAAAACATAAAAAATATTTTAAATTTTATTTTATTTATATATTATTTTTTATTTTTAAATATATTTTTTAAAAAAAATTTTTATAAAATTTGTATATTTTATATAAAATATATTATATATTTTAAAATTATTTAAAAATTTTTTTTTAAAAAAAATTATAAAAATTTTAAAATCAAATTAAAATATTTTTATATATTTATATATATATATATAATTTTTTTTTCAATTTATATTTATTTTTATATTTTTCTATTTTTATATTTATTATTTTTATTTTATAATATATATATGTAATATATATGTGGTGTGGGGTTTTGTGTGTGGTGTGTGGTGTGTGTGTGTTTTCCACTGAGGACATAGGTTTAAATTCATTACTGGAGGTTATAGGGCAGTGCCCCCCTTGCTGTTTGGACCCCCCTTTCCCTACGCGTTTGTCCCACGGGGGTGACTTCCCACGAAATGCGCTAAAGGGCGAATGTCGTTTCTGGTAAAAATCGGGGTGAAATTTCCTTGCCAAGGGAACAACGCGCCGGCCGTATCAAACCCCCTCGAATCAGATTGCCTCGAGACAGTTTTGGGCCCGTGCCTTATATATCTCTGCATTTGTGTGGGGGTGTGTGTGTGTTTTGGGGTGTTGTGTGGTGTGTGTGTGTTGTGTTGTTGTGTGTGTGTGTGGTATAAGTTAATTTAAATATATTTTATATATATTATATAATATATATTTATTATATAATATAAAATATAATGTATGTATGATGTTTTTTTAGAAAACCCTTCAATTCTGTCGATCACCCCTGAATAATCTGTCACCAGGCATAAAAGCCCGCATGAGCAAACAAACACACACCACACCCTTTCCCCACCCCAAATCGCGTATCCAGCCAGGGCGGGGGTCCGGACGGCAGCCATGCGCTCGCGAAAAAGGGACGTGGGCGGGGGAGCCGGAACATAACGGGATTATCAACACCAAGTGGGGGAATACTGCGCCGCAGGCACGTCTGCAGGCGGCTTAGGGGCGGGGTACGTACATCTTTGGTCATATATTTTTGTGTTTCATTTTATCTTTTTTTTTTTTTTATTTGGTTTTGTGTCTGTTTCTCCGCTTTTCTCGTCTCTAACTACTCTCTAAATCTCTCTTAACTTCCTCTCTCTCTCTTTTTCTCTCTCTCTCTCTCTCTCTTCTCTCTTTCTCTCTCTTCCTCTCTCTTCTCTCTCTCTCTCCCCTCTCTCCTTTTTGAAAAGTCACCTTATCTAAGTTTTCTAAAAACATCCGTGTTTTTTCTTCCTTTCCCCTTTTTTCCCTTTCCCCCCCCCTTTCCCCTTCCCCATCATGTTTTACTTTGTGTTATACTGACGTACCACCAAACGTTACAGACACCCTTTTTTCCCCAAACTCTTTTTCCACCAATTTTTCCTTTTTCTTCGTCAGAAAAATTTAAAGAAAAGACCAAAAAAGGTCTAGAAAAACGTCACAAAGAATAGGAAAAAATTTGTTTATGTTATTAGCAAAATTTGTGATCGAGAAAGTCAGTGATTCTTTAAGCCGGGTTTTCCCCCCTTTCCCCCGTTTTTCGTACTGGCAAGAAGGGGGGAAGACCCGCAGAAGGGGGGGAGAAGGGGGGAAAAGAGGAAGGAGAGGAGAGAGGGGGGGGGAAGGGAAAGGAAAAAAAAAGAGCCGGGCCGCTACTACAATGTTGTTAAGCACAGCCTCGTTTTAATGGGTTTTAAAACCCCGGTGTTTTTTTTTACCAACATTCCTTAATTTTTTCCCCTTTGGAATATTAAAAACAAAGTTCAAAGCCCGCGCTATTACAACGCCCCTTTTAATTTCCCCTATCCATAAACCACAAAATCTGGCGGTTTTTGGGGAAAATTTAGTTTGAGAGCAAACTTTTGGGGTAAATTCCATATGTGTTCGGATTTCGTAATCTGGCAAAAAACACTTTCAGACTCTTGCAAATTTGCTGACGATATTAAAAAAAAGTCCCCCTGAAAAAAAAAATGAAATATAAAAGGCTTTGGAAAATATTTAAGTCATTCGGAGGTCTTTTTAACGGAGGTTCCCTTCCTCACCCAAAGATTGCAGGTACAGAGCGAGATCCGCCAAAACACAAGAGTTTTATCCCCAAGTTTATCATTTTTTTTTTTTCTCTTTTTTTTTTCTTCTCTCCTCTAAATATGCGACTTAAAATATTTCATCACAAAAATCACCCCTTAATCGCTTCCCAACAAAGGGATCCCTTCGGGAATTGTTTTCGTCGTTTTCATTCCCTTTCCCCATAGCCCCTCTCTTTTGGATGCAAACCCTTTACGAAGGATTTTCAGAGAAATCTACAAGAGGAGGATCCCGCGATGTGCGTCACAGCGTAATAGGAGCGTGCCACCAGGAATGAAAATCGGTTTAACCCGAACGAAGCCACGAAAAGAGAACGAGATAAAAAGGGAAAGATAAGGAGAATAAAAAAAAAATAAAAAAAAAAACAAATAAAATCTTCTCCTTCCCCGACCTCCAAAAAAGAAAAATTAAAGTTCGCCCCGGAGCTAAAGTCATCAGGATTATTTGTACAAGAGAAAAGGGTACCACGTTTAAGGAAAAAAGTAAAGGGGAAAGGTGAAGTTTGCTAACCAAAACCCCCTCTCGGGAATTTTTAATGGGGGCAGCGCTCGGCTCGTCCGGGCTCGTGAGAAAATCTGATTCTGTGGGATTTGGTGCTTTTCTTTTTTCATTCGTTTTTTTTACCTAAAGGGCCGCGAACATCGAAGAATACTTTTTTTTCTTTTTTTTTTATGGCGCCTAATCTCCTCCGGCTGTTTTACCTTTTTTTGTTTTTTTAGTCTCCCCCTTTTTTTTTTCTTTTCCTCAATTATCTACTATTTTTTCTATTACCTACTATCCCAAAACTCCTTTCCCCCTTTTTCTCTGCTATTTTTTTCTTCCTTTCCCCTCTTCCCCTCCCCCCCCTCTCCCTCTCTCCTCTTACCTATTATCTATCTATCTATCTCCCATCTTATCTTTACTCTATCTATCTATCTCCTCCTTTTTCTCTCCTTTTTAGATGTCTCCTCCTCCTCACTCTCCTCTCTCCCTCTCTCCTTCTTTTCCCCCCTCCTCCCCTCTTTCTTCCTCTTCCCTTATTCCCCTCTTCCCCCATTCCTCTCTTCCTTCCCCTCCTTTCCTTCCCCCCCCTCTTCTCTCCTCTCCTCCCCCTCTCCCTTTCCTCTTCTTTTCCCTTTTCTCTTTTTTCTCCTCTCCTCTTTTCCCCTTTTTTCTCTTTCCTCCCCCCTCCCCCCTACCCCTCTCTCCTTTCCTCCTTCCCCCACCCCTTTTTCTCCTTTTTCCCCCCTCTCCCTCTCCTCCGTATCTCTATTTCTCTCCCTCTACCCTCCCTTCTATAGAACAGATCCAACCCATGACCCATTGTCAATATCCAGCACGTACAAAATTTAACGGCTTTCTGCAAAAAAACAAGAGTTTAAAAAAAATTAAGTTAAAACACACACGCCCTTACCCCCTTTCCTTCCTCCCCCCCCCCCCTTTCAAAAAAAAAAAGAAGAAGAACGCGGGGGCCCACACAAACGCAAGACACTCTGTAGTCTAGCCAAGCCCCGAATTTCATCAAGAAATGCATGGTCTGGTTGCTATACGTGCATAATAGTCTCGCTGCTGTTGTGGCGGACTGGTCGCTGCCACAGTCTCTCTCTGCGTCAAACAAGACACATACCGGAAACACTTGTGCGGTGTTAGGTTACCAATTCCAATTTTTTTAATGGTCTGAAAAATTCCTTTCTCTTTTCCCCCATGTTTTTTTTTTTTTGTGTGTGTGTGTCTTTCTTTTTAGTTTTTTTTCTTTTCCAAATAGTTTTTTTCGTGATTTTTTTTGCCTTTTTTGGGTTACCCCTTTTTTTTTTTTTTTTTTGTTTTTAGTATCTTTTTTGTATATTTTTTTTTTAATTTCAGTTCGTTAGAAAAACTTTCCCAAATAATTTTCAAAAATAAAAATAGAATAGAATTTAGCGAAAAACAAGGAAGTGTCCAAAGTGTTAAAAGAAGTGAGAAAAAAAAGAAGGGGAAAAATAAAGGTAGGAATAAAAAAGACAAAGAGTGAGGGCGAAACTTTTGCCCGAGAATTTGGAAAATAAATTCGGATTGAATGTGCAGTCGAGATGCAAAATTTATTTTTTTTTTTTTTTTTTTTTCCTTTTTTGTTTTTTTTTTTTGGGAGGAGGAAAAGGAAAGGGGGAGGGAGTGCCCACAATTTGTTCGGAATGCTCGTCTTACAAAAAACGTTAATTAACCTACCAATTTGTTTACACACACGGCTTCAGTCAGCCACCCGTTTTGCTTGGTTCCTAGTCTCACTCTTGCCTTTCCGCCTGTTCTGTTTCCCTCATCCTGCTACTTCGTACTTTCCCTCCAAATAAATCTTAGGCGGGGTTTTTAACCCTTTTTTAATATTCCCCTTTTTCCTTAAAATTTTCTCACCCTTTTCCCTTTTTGGGGATGGGCTTCCGGGGCATAATTCTACCCAAAAATGTCCATTTCGTTGCTATCTCGTCCCGTTTTCTATGAATTGCGTAAATTTGGGTGAAAAAATACTTTTTGGTATTTCACTATTTTTTCGAGCTGTGCCCCTGCAGACAGAGAGGTTTTGTATTTTAAAATCAGTTCAAAAAAAAGCTTTCCTTTTTTCCCCTTCTCTCGCTTCTCCTCTCTCTCTCTCTCTCTCTCCTCTCTCTCTCTCTCTCCTCCCTCTCTCTCTTTTTTTCTCCTTGAACAAATTTATTCGGAAATTGTTTTCCCTTGTCATTGTTTCCCAAACCCTTCATTTTTATTTCCCTTTTTATTTTTTTATATATATATATATATTTTTTATATTATATATATAAAAATTATATTAAAAATAATAAATATATAAATTTTTTTAATATATTATATATATATATATATATATATATATATATATAACAATATATATATATTAAATAATATACATAATATGAAAAGAAAAAAGGAAAGGAAAAAAAATGAAGGGTTTTGGAAACAAAGACAAGGGAAGAAAAATTTCCGAATCAATTGTTCAAGAGAGAAAAAAAAGAGAGAGAGAGAGAAAAGGGGAGAAGAGAGAAGAGAAGAGAGGGGGAGGGGGGAGAAGAGAGAGAGAGAGAGGGAGAGGGGAGAGAGAAAAGAGAAAGGAAAACTATTTTGGGAAATGACTTTAAAATACGAAAAACCCCCTTTCCGTCGCAGGGCCAGCTCGAAAAAGTAGTGAAAAATCCGAAAAATATATATTTAGCCAAAGTTTTCAG
>NW_023648975.1:0-6574 GCF_015228065.2 Penaeus monodon | reverse complement strand
TGCCCTCAAACCTTTTTAACACAACTCACACAAACTCAGACACACAAACAAACTTTTTATTTTAACAGAAACTTCCCCCGTTCCCTTCCCTCCCCCCCCCCCTTCCCACGAAAAACCCGAGAGGAGATTAAAATGAAAAAAAAATCCAGAGCGAAAAATCATATGCAAACTTGATGCCCGAGTTGCGCCGCTCTCGCATTCGCTGTCCCGGGAACACGGGTTCTTTGATTCTTCACCCGGCATAACGAATTGAAAGGCGACAGCCTAGGGGAGGGGAAGGGGGGGGGGGTAGGCCCCCCCAAATGTTGCTGTCAGGTGTCTCCTCTTTTCCCCTTTGCTGTTATTCTTCGTTTTTCTGTTCCTCCCCTTTTTTCTTTTTTCCCTTTTTCTTTTCCCCTTTTTCCTTCTCTTTCTTCTCTTATCTCAATATATAAATAAACCACATGCACTATGAAAAACAGACCCAAGCAAGCACACGAGCTAAATACACACAGAACATCTCTCTCTCCTCACTCTTCTCTCTCTCTTTTTTATTTTTTTTTAAATTTTTTTATTTTTGTTTTTTTTTTTTTTTTTTTTTTGTTTGGTGTGTGTTTTGGTGGGTGTTTATTTTTTTTTTTTTTTATATAATATATATATATTCATCTTTCATAACCTATATATATATATATATATATATATATAATAAATTATTTATATTATTAAATTTTATTTTATATATATAAAAATATATATATATATATATATTAAAATAATATATATATAAATATATATATTAATTTTTAAAATATATAAAAAAAAAATTTATATATAATATTATATAATATATATATATATATTATATATATATTGTTTTGGGGGTGTTGTGTGGGGTGTTGTGGTGTGGTGTGTGTGTTTGTTGTGTGTGTGTGTGTTTTTGTGTGTTGTTGGGTGGGTGTGTGTGTGTGGGTGTGTGTTTGTTGTGTGTGTGTGTGGTGTGTGTGGTGGTGTGCGTGTGTGTTTTGTGTGTGTGTGTATTTAAAAAAATTTAAAAAATTTATATATATATATATATAAATATATAAAATAATATAATTTATATATATTATATATATTTTTTTATTTTTAAAATATATATGCATATATTTTGTTTTTGTTTTAAAATTTTAATGCATTATTATATATAAATTTTTAAAAATTAATTATATATATAAAAATTATATATAAAATAAAATAAAAATTATAATTTTATATATATATATATATATTAATATTAATTTTTTGCAAGTAGTTATTACATATACATATGTTTTGTGTGTGGGTGGTTGTTTTTGTGTGTTTTTTGGTGTGTATTTTTCCCTAGTGTGGTGTTATAAACAGATATATACAAACAGATAATTCAATGTCCCCCCTAAACAAAAAGGGTTTTTGCACCTTCTTTATCCCAAAAGCTTCGTCTTGATAAAGAAGTTAAAAAAAAACGGGACACTGAAAATAATATTTTTTTTTTTTGGAAAGGGTTCTTGTATTATAGTGCTTTTTAAAGAAAAGGAAAAAGAGATCGGGGGGGAGTCAGCAAGACAGCGGGGTGAGTGAAAGGGGGAACATACAAACAATAGAGGATAGAAAAGAGTCAGAGAGAGGTAGGGGATAAAAGATAATAAGAATATAATATATAAATATATATATATTTTAAAATTATTATATATAATATTATATATATATATATATTATTTTTAAATATTATATAATTTTAAATAAATATTTAATTTTATTTTATTTTTTTTTTTTTTTTTTTTTTTCATCTTCATTTCGCCTTTGACACCACTGCAGGACTGGCCCTTGCCCCTCTGTCTTTCTTTTTTTTTGTTTTTGTTCGCTTGCCCCCAAATTTTTTTTTTGTCCCCAATTTTGGTCGGCCCTTTGATCTTTTTTTTCTTTTCATCTTTGCCTTTTCCCGCATAAAACTCCTTTCCCTTTTCTTTTGTCTCCCAGTTTTTTTCCCTGCCCCTCCCTCATGTCTTATTTCCCAGATAAATTTTCTCTATCCCCTTGGGGCCCTTATTGTTTCCCCCCGAATTTAGAAAAATGTTCACATGGTCTTCTGTTAATTCCAAAGTGGAAAAATTTTTTCCCAAACCTTCCCTTCTTTTTAAATTTTTGGTTTATCATTTTCCCTGATTTTTTTTGTTTCCTAAGGACAATGTATCTGAAATTTAGTTTGTTTAGGCATTTCTCCTATTTTGAATCCTTTCCGTCCATTCCAGCTTCTTCAATATTTTAAAGGCAAACTGAAAAACAGTTTTGAATGTATCCCCCGTCTAAACCTTTTATTTGGTATTTTATGGGTTTTCCGTGGGGATTTGATTTTTGTTTTTCCTCTTCGTTATATTTCAATTTTTTTACAATACCCCTCCCCCCTATCCCTGCTTCAAATAGTTGTAATCGTGGTTTTTTGTCAATAAAATGCTTTTTCAAAATCGATAAATGCCAACACGGGGGTTCCCTATATTCGTTTTATTTCTTCTCTTATTTTGGTCTGTTTTTTGAGAGTCTTGCGGAAGCCTTCCTTTTTCTTGGTGGTTAGAATCCAAGTCCCAGAGAGAAATTTTGTTGACTTCTGTGAACACTCTGAAGTAAAAGGTAGAATGAGAATGAATATCTTCACAATCAAGGAGATTTGACCGGGTTTCGAACGTTTTCGTCGAAATACATAACAGAGAAATTAATAGAAAATTATATCAGGGTTAGCTGACAAAATCCCTGACTGGCCTCCTATTCTTTGTCGTAGGATTTTTTGCTTGACCTTGGATAATTGAACCTGCCCGATCCCGTTTGACATTACTCCCCGCGCGATTATCTTTTCCCCAAAATTTTTTCTTTTTAGTTTTTCAGCCCTTCATGGACTTTTCTACGTTTTCAGTTTGGTAGATGTCCGCTTATTACAGTCCCACCGGATTGGAATTCTGTGGTGACGGATGTCAGCTCGAGTTCCTGACCCTGGTGTGAAACCAGGCCCGTTTCCCAAAGTATGCTGTATCGCAACCGCTGCGGTTTATGCGATATACAACACATAAGGGTTTGTTTTTGGGCTGCTTCTGTAGTTTTAAGTAGTTTTTTTTTCCCCCGGATGTGCTGGCGATTTCATGTCTTCCGAAGTACTGCTGATCGCCGGGGAAACGTTCTGACGGTAAAATGAGACAATTATTGAAGGGGTGCGGGGTCGCTCTTACAAGTATGCTCTCCCCCCTTTTTTCTGAGGTTTAACAGGAAACCTCTTTGGGTACTTGTGTTTCATGAAAAAAAATTATATAGGCAACCTCATCCTCAGAAAAATTTAGGGCTGCAGATCCTCAGTGCTGGGAAGAAGCCTCACAACACCGATTTCGTTTTTTTGCTGTGGGCGGAGTAGTAATGGATATAAATCTTTTTTTGTAGGCTTTCGTATACGAAAAACGTAGGCCGTCGCCCCCCCCGATGGATCAGAGTGTCCAGGAAAGGTTATTTTTTGATTTTCCTCCCCTCCCCGGTGAATGGATTTCTCGGAACGGGGTTTAGTCCGTTATGTATGTTTCAAGCACACCCCCTGGGGCAATGACGAGGACGTCATTTCGTATCGAAACCATGTTAAAGCCTGCCGTTATATCCCGTAGTTTTCCCCCTCCACGTCTCCATAAACAAAACAACCCTGCGGCACTCAAGGGGGGGCCCATGGCGAGACCCTAATCGCTCGTATTCATCCCCCGCAAATTTGAAGTAGCCAAGTCCACGCATAATTTACGGAGAACGAAGTGGTGTCTCGGCAGCGGGAGTTCTGCGTCTGTTGGGCTGGTGACCCTCTCGACTGCCCGGATTCGTCTGGGGTACATTGGTAAAGAGTGATTTAACATCAAAATGGCAAGCTTTTTTTTTCTATCCCCGAATTTGGGGACGTCTGATGAGGGTCCCCCGGGTTCTTAGGTGGGAACACTAGCCCCGCCAGAGAGGGGGTTTAGCCAAATACTTGGGCCAACGATGGGGGGCGCTGCCAATGCCAGAGGTATCGGTCTCATCGGACCCTGGGTTGTGTACCTTCGGGAACCTCTATGGGCGGGTTGGGGGGGCCTCTTCCCGCGGTAAGTGGCGTTTTCCCTTTGGCTGAAAGAGAAGTAAATCCCCCGTTTCTTTTTGAACCTGGCAGCCCCCCATCTTTCCCTTTACCTTTTGTTTTTTTCCTGTAAACAGAAACACGGAAAGTAAATTTTTCATTTTGAGAAAATATCACATTTTTCCATAACAACAACCCCACCCTTTTTCACCTGGGGTGACGATGGTTTCGTGTGCGGAGGTCCTTAAAAAACGGGACATATCTGCGTGGGATCGCCGGGGGGCGCGACGATGCTCAGCCATACAGCAAGCAGTGATCCCTTGGACGAACCCCTTTTTCGATCACTATCGGTCCAGCGGGGTTCGAGTGACGTATCCATTAGGTCCTCTTTTTTCCCCCCGGGTGAATTTTAGGCCTTTTCCAAAGGGGGTCAGGTGTTTGGAGGACATGTTTTTGAGGAGATCCCTTTGCCAGCTTTTTTCCAACTGCCTTTCGCATATAGATGTAACTTCTCTTTTTTTTGACTCGTTTAGCTTGGGCCCCCGTTGTAATTTGGGTGACCAGCCCCTGGGAAATGTTTCCTCAGTTCATCCCCGGAGTTCTCGGTCGGTGTTGCAGGGTCCTAATGGCCTCCACTGGAAGGCCCCAGCACTATCTGGAACGGATGCTCGCCGGGTTTCAAATGGCCGGGCTTAAGGGGGAATACTTGCCAGCCAAGCAGTCCTCAGGAACCAACGCCCATCTTGACACTCTGGATCTTGCTTTTTGTGAAAAAAAACCCGGGGGGGGGGAACCCCTTCGCCATTCATGCCGTAGTAGGATGAACGTATTTATATTTACAAATGTAGACAAAATATGAATAAGATCCTTTTATCCCCTTTTTTTGTATAAAATTGATCAAAATAACTGTTGCATTTCCGGGGTTTCGGGGTTTTTCCCCTTGAGAAGGCATTTTTTTACAAAGATTGGCCATTTCCTATGCAATTCTCCTGACTATTTTAAGGTCTATACAAATTCGTCTTCACCTGGTGTTTCCCTTCTTTATTACTTAAAGTGCTCTTTTTTTTTCTTCGTTGTGATGTTGTTAGTTACCGCGTTCGCTTCTGTCCGGGCTGTTCTTTAATTGATGGGCCCCGTAAAATGTTTATACTCCCATGATTTTTTTTTATTATATTCACTTTCTGTCTGGTTTCTTTATTGTATACATTGATTTCTTCCTATTCCATTTCCCTTTAGCTGTTTCAGCTGTACCTGAGATCATGTTTGTTTTTTATTTGAGCATTAAATTTCCGTACATTTCTTTTCCCCTTTTTTATTTTAGTTTGTTAGTTCAGCAAATTCTATATTTTCCCGTTTGGCGATACTTTCAGCCCCTTTCTTTTTTTTCATAAGCACTTTATTTTTTTAAAGAGAACTTGCTGGAGCTTTCTTGTCTTTTTACCGCCTATTAAAGGCAGTTTTCTTACTATTCACTGAACTGTTTTTTTAATGGTAATTTGAGTCTTCGCGTGAGAAGAAAATTTCCGTTTGGATTTAAAGGGTCAAACTGTGATCTGGTCTTCAAATTTGCTAAATTTGGCTGGGTTTTTTAAATGATTTGTTCTTTTCCCCTTTAGGGTAATTTAATTTGGCTTGACCCTTTTGTGGTCGCGCCAACATTTCTTTTGTAAAAACTTTTTCATTTTAGTATATTGCTCCCATTTTGTTTTTTATGTCAGATGGCGACTTCCCGTCCCTTCCGTCTTTGAGTGTCGAGCCGCCCCCCAAAAAGCATTTACCCCCCCTCATTTCCCAGGCCCCCTACTTTCTCCTGTCTTTTTTTCCAATTTGCATTAAAAGGGGTTTTTTCTCTCTCGCTGGCTAAAATTTAACATCTTCATAGAAGCTCACCCTTTCTTCATCACTGCAGGGTTGGAGCATAAATGAAACCTTTAGTTTACCCATTTTTAGTTTTTTTACTGAACCCCTCTTTTTTTTTACTTATACTAGGGAATTTCCCCGAATTCTTTCATTTAATGAAAAGAGTTCCTAAATACGTAATAAGTCGGATTAGTTCTCGTTTCCTTATTATATGTGCAAAAGGGCTCAACGTGGGCTGCACCCCCGCTTCGGAAAGATCCTATCGCCCCCGAAACCAGGGGCTCTTTGCCTCCGGGGGGTGAGGGCCCTTGCTCGGGTTTTTGCACTCATTGAGAGGGAGACAGCCGATTTTCCCCCCCCCTACCGGGTTAGGTGTATCTTGGGGAGAATGGAGTGTTTTTGCGGGGTACTACTGATAACCCCTTTAGCAGGGTTTCCCTGTCATTGAAACTTTTTAAAAAGCAACGCAGGGCCCGCTCATTTCACCAGGGTATACTCCCCCGAGCATGACTTTAGATCAGGGTGCATAGATTGGATTATATTTATACATAATTTCAATTTGGTGTGTACACCTAGTGCAGACATAGCTGTTACCCACAAAAACCCTATGATTGTTCATTCTGCACATTTCGAGCAAAAACAACTCCC
>NW_023648974.1:5000-6574 GCF_015228065.2 Penaeus monodon | reverse complement strand
TGTGTGTGTGTGTGTGTGTGTTTTTTCTCTCTCTCCCTCTCTCTCTCTCTTTCTCTCTCCCTCTCTGTCTCCCTCTCTCCTCTCTCTCTCTTTCTTTCTCTCTCTCTCTCTCCTCTCTCTCTCCTTCTCTTTTTTTCCTCTCCATATTATTTATTATATATATTTATATATATATAGTGTAGTGATGATAGATGATGATAGATAGATGATAGATAATTTATATTATATATATATATATCTAAAAATTTAAAATTATTATATATATATATATAATTTTATTTTGGATGCCCTTCCAAATAAACCGCTTTTTGGCCACAGCGGTCTCCCCTAGACATTTTGATTTCTAAAGGGCGTTTATTTCTCAAGGCGTTTATGTCTTTTCTGGAGGGCAATCGAGGTGAATTCCTTTTCAAGGGGAAACAACGCGCCGGCGGTACTCGAACCCTCAAATTTAAATTGCCCCCGGACAATCTTGAGTCTGATGCTCTAACCGCTCGGCCACCCGCGCCTCCATATATATATATATATATATATATATAATATTATATATAATATAAAATTTTATTTTATATATATGTGTGTGTGTGTGTTTTTGGTGGTGTGTGGTGTGTTTGTGTTTTGGTGTGGGGTGTGTTATAAAATTTATATTTTAAATATATATATTATATATATATATATATATATATATATATATATAATAAAAATAAATTATTATTTTTAAATAATATATAATATTATATATATTTAGGGCATTTTAATATATGGTAACTTTATTTTATGTGCGCGGCGCGTGTGTGTGTGTGTGTGTGTGTGTGTTGTTGGGGGTGTGTGGTGTGTGTGTGTGTGTGTGTGTTTGTGTGTTGTGGTGGGTGTGGTTGGTGTGTGTGTGTGTGTGGTGTGTGTGGGGTGTGTGTGTGTTTGTGTGTGTGGTTGTGTGTGTGTTTTTGTGTGTGGGTGTGTGTGTGTGTGTGTGGTGGTGTGTGGTGTTGTGTTAAAATTTAAAATATCTATTTTATATATTATTTTTATATATATATTTTGTGTGTGTGTGTGGGTGTGTGTATGTAAAAATATTATAATATCCCGGGGGCCGCGGTGGCCGTGGTTAAGCGTCGGACTAAAGACGCACGACGGAAATCTGAGTTCGGGGGTTGAGTCCCGGCCGGCGCGTTTTTTCCCGGGGGGCAAGGAATTTTCCCTCGTTTGCCTCCCTAGCCACTGGGGGGCCCAAAGCCCCCCAAAGCAGTCCCGGGTAAATAGAGTGGTACTAAATTTTAAAAAAAAAAAAAAAAAAAAAAAAAAAAAAAAAAAAAAAAAACCCCGGGGCGGAAGGCAAGGCAAACCACCGCTCTAAATTGAAAGAAAAATCATGGAAGCCCGTCGCCAAGGCCGCGGGGGCCGAAGGGTTGGCATCGGACTCAAGACTGTCACGACGCAATCTGGTTCGGGGTTTTCGATCACCGGCCGGCGCTTTGCTCCCTTGGGCAAGGAACTTCACCTCAAATGCCTACCTACCACTGGGGGCCAAGCCGCCCAAGTCATTTGGGGCCCAACCCCGGAAAAATAGAAGAATG
>NW_023648973.1:0-6575 GCF_015228065.2 Penaeus monodon | reverse complement strand
AAAAAAAAAAAATAAAAAAAAAAAAAAAGTGAGGAGAGAGAAAAAAAAAAAAAGTGAGGGGGGGGGGGAAGAGGGGGGGGGAAAAAAAAAAATAAAAAAAAAAAGTGAGGTGGAAAAAAAAAAAAAAAAAAAAAAAAAAAAAAAAAAAAAAAAAAAAAAAAAGGGGGAAAAAAAAAAGGGGGGGTGAAAGGGGGGGAGAGGGGGTAAAAAGGGGTTTTTTTTGGGGGGGGGGGGGGGGGGGGGGGGGGGGGGGGGGGGGGGGGGGGGGAGAAAAAAAAAAAAAAAAAAAAAAAAAAAAAAAAAGGAGGAGAGAGAAAAAAGTAGGAGAGAAAAAAAATGGGAGAGAAAAAAATTGAGGTGAGAGAGAAAAAAAAGTGAGCAGACAGGGAGAAAAATGTGAGGAGAGAGAGAAAAAAGTGAGGAGAGAAAAAAAAAGTAAGGAGAGAAAAAAAGTGAGGAGAGAAAAAAAAGTGAGGTGAGAGAGAAAAAAGTGAGGAGGAAAGAGTGGGGGGGAGGAGAGAGAAAGGGGAGAAAAAAAAAAAGGGGGAGAGGGAGAAGGAGGAGAAGGAAAAAGGAGAGGGGGGGGGAAAAAAGGAGAGAAAAAAAAAAGGGGGAGAAAAGGAAAAAAGGGGAGGGGGGAGAGAGAAGAAAGTGAGGGAGAGAGAAAAAAGTGAGGGAGAGAGAAAAATTGAGGAGAGAGAAAAAAGTGAGGAGGGATAGAAAAAAAGTGAGGAGAGAGAAAAAAAAGTAGGAGAGAAAAAAATGAGGAGAGAAAAAAAAAGTGAGAAAAGAGAAAAAAAGAGAGGGAGAAAAAGAGAGAGGGAGAGGGGGAAAAAGGAGGAGAGAGAAAGGGGAAAAGAAAAGGGAAAAAAAGGGGGGGGGGGAGAGAAAGGGAAGAGAGGGGGAGAGAGAAGGAAGAGAGGAGAGAGAGAGAGAGGAGAGAGAGAGAGAGAAAGAGAGAGAATAAAAAGTGAGGAGAGAGAAAAAAAAGTGAGAAGAGAAGAAACAGTGAGGAGAGAGAAAAAAAAGTAAGGAGAGAAAAAAAAGTGAGGAGAGAAAAAAGTAGGAAAAGAAAAAAAGGGACAAAAAAGGGAGAAAAAAAGGAAAAGGGAGAGAGAAAAAGTGAGGATGGAGGGATAAAAAGTGAGGAGAGAAAGAGTGGGGGAGGGAGAGAGAAAAAGAGGATGAGAGAGAGAGAGGAAGGGGAATTGCATAGGAAGAGAGAGAGGGAGAGAGAGAGAGAGGGGGGGGGGAAAAGGGAGAGAGAGAAAAAGGGGGGAGAGAGAAAAAAAAGAGAGAAAAGAGAGGGGAAAAGAAAAAGAGAAAGAGAAAAAAAAGAGAAGAAAAAAATAGGAGAGAGAAAAAATGAGGAGGAAAAAAATGAGGAGAAGAAAAAAAGGGAAAAGAGAGAAAAAAGTGAGGATGGAGGGATAAAAAGTGAGGGGGGAAAAAGAGGGGGGGGAGGGAGAAAAGGGGAGGAGAAAAAAAGAGGAGGAGGAGAGAGAAAAGGAGAAGGGGGGAAAAAAGGAGGAGAGAAGGGGGGAGAAGGAGAGGAGAGAGGGGGGGGAAAAGGAAAAAGAGGGGGGGGAGAGAAGGAAGAGAAAAGGGGGAGAAAGGGGGGGGGAAGAGAAGGAGAGAGAGAGAGGGGGAGACAGAAAGAGAGAGAGAGAAAAGAGAAGAGAAAAGAGAAAGAGAGAGAGAGAGAATAATAAGTGAGGAGAGAGAATAAAAAAATAAAAAAAAGTGAGGAAAGAGAGAAAAAAGTGAGGAGAGAAAAAAGTGAGGAGAGGGAGAAAAAAGAGTGAGGAGAGAGAAAAAAAAGTAAGGAGATAAAAAAGAGTGAGGAGAGAGAGAAAAAAGTGAGGAGGAGAGAAAAAAAGTGAGGAGAGAGGAAAAAAAGAGAGGAGAGAGATAAAAAAAAAAGTGAGGAGAGAGAGAGAGAGAAAAAAAGTGAGGATGGAGAGAGAAAAAGTGAGGATGGAGAGATAAAAAGTGAGGAGAGAGAGAGGGGGGGAAGAGAGAGGGGAGAGAGAAGGAGAGAGGAGAGAGAGAGGGGGGGCGAAGAGAGAGAGAGAGAGAGAGGAAAGGGAAAGAGGGAGAGAGAGAGAGAGAGAGAGAGAGGAGAAGAGGAGAGAGGGGAAAAAGGGGGAGAAAGGGGAAAAGAAAAGAAAAATGAGAAGAGAAAAAAAAAGGGAAAAAGGGAGAGAGAAAAAAAAAAGTGAGGGAAAAAAAAAAGGGAAAAAAATTGAGGAGAGAGAAAAAATCAGGAGAGAGAGAAAAAAAAGGTAAGGAGAGAGAGAAAAAAGTGAGGAAAGAGAAAAAAATGAGAGAGAGAGAAAAAGTGAGAGAAAATAAGTGAGGAGAGAGAAAAAAAAAGTGAGGAGAGAGAAAAAAGTGAGAAGCGAGAGAAAAAGGGAGAAGCGAGAAAAAGTATGGAGGGAGAGATGATGGGAGAGGGAGAGAGAGAGGGGGGAGAGATAGAGAAAGAGGAGGAGAGAGAGAGGGGGGAGAGATAAGGAGAGAGAGAGGGGGGGAGAGTGAAGGAAGAGAGAGGGAGGGGGAGAGGGGGGGGGGGGAGAGAGAGAGGGGGAGAGAGGGGGGGGGGGTGAGAGAGAAAGGAGAGAGAGAGAGGAGAGAGAAAGAGAGAGAGAGAAGGGGTGAGGAGAGAGAGAAAAAAGTGAGGTGAGAAAAAAAAAAAAAGGTGAGGAGAGAGAGAGAAAAAGTGAGGGGGGAAAAAAGGGTGGGGAAGGAGAAAAAAAAAGGGGGAAAAAAAAAAAAGGAAGGGGAAAAAAACGGTGAGGAAGAGAAAAAAAGTGGGGAAGAGAGAAAAAAAAGTGAGAGAGAAAAAAATTGAGAGAAAAAAAAATGAGGAGAGAAAAAAAGTGAGAGAGAGAAAAAAATGAGGAGAGAGAGAAAAAAAGTGAGAAGCGAGAAAAAATTGAGATAGAGTAAAAATGAGGAGAGAGAAAAAAGTGAGAAGCGAGAGAAAAAAAGGGAGAAGCGAGAAAAATTATGGAGGGAGAGAGAGAGGGGGGAGAGATAGAGAAAAGGAGGAGAGAGGAGGGGGGAGAGAAAGGAGAGAGAGAGGGGGGGAGAGTGGAGAAGAGAGAGGGGGGGGGGAGAGAGAGAGAGAGAGGGGGGGAGAGGGGGGAGAGGGGGGGGGAGGAGAGGGGGGAGGGTCGAAGAAGAGAGGGGGAGAGGAGGGGAAAAGGGGGAGAAGAAGAGAGGAGGAGAAAAAGAGGGAAAAGGAGAGAGAGGGGGGAGGAAGAAAAAGAGAGGGAGAGAGAGAGAGGGGGGAGAAGAGAGAGAAAAGGGAGAGAGAGGAGAGAGAGAGGAGAGAGAGAGAGAAGAGAGAGAGGAGAGGAGAGAGAGGGGGAGAGAGAGGGGGGGGGGGGGGGGTGAAAAGGATTTTTAATTTTTGGTTTAGATTATTTTTTACAAGGTTTCTTTGTTGTGACATACTGTCGTTTGATTTTGCCACGTGTGAGCGCTGCTAACTCGGCTGAACCGAGTTTTTCCCCGCCGTGGTGCCCAGCACAGCAGTAACCCCAGGCGACATTTGAATTTCTGGGCCCCTGGGGGGGCGCGAACCGCCGCCCCCTCGGTAGGGGGCAGACACGTTACCACTGTACTTATAGGATGGGGATAATTCAAAAATTGGGAGTGGATAATTCTACAGGATGGGAAAAAATCTATTTCGTTACCAGTGGACCACGGGCGGTTTACCGCGGATCAAAGTCCAAATAAAACCACCCGCTCAGCGAGGGCGGAGGTCATTTTATATCTGACCTCTTTTGGGGACCGGGGGGTTTTTCGTGCTAAGCCCGAGGGGTTTAAGGCAGCCCGCCCTCCCCCCGGGGCAGCGGGCCGCGCCCCGCACCCCACCATCCCCAAAACCCAGACATGCCCGGTGTTTTATACTGGGGGTATCAACTTCAGAAATAAAGAGTGAATGTCGAATACATATCAATACCCGCAACCAAATTAATTGGGTTTAAAAACCCCTTTATATTGGGGGCAGCGGGGGCCTTTTGCATCCTTTTGGCATGCAACACAACGCACTTCGAGAAAACCCCGTCCCCGTTCAAGACATGGGTAAGAAAAAAAACCGAAGTACCTTTTGGGCCCCCTTTTTTATTTTTTCCCCTTCTAACCCAAAATGTGTTAAGCGTTGTTTTTTTGGGGTTAAAAAGGTGCTAAATGACAGCAAAGGGCACTTTCTCACACTACCCCTTTTCCCCTCAGATCGCTTTCCGTTGATCGAGTATGTGATAATAAACATGAATATCGTTTGTTTAGTAAGTATTTAATTTTTCTTGTTTTAAGATTTATATTTTTACAACTGCAACGAATTTTTAAGGTTCGGGATTTTATTTATCACAAAAATCATTTATTTTTCCCCCCCTTGCCCCCACCTGACCGTATCTTTTTTTTCGCTTGCGGGATTTGGATTTGAAAAAGGGATTTTCCTGTCTTGCCGACCTCACTTTTTCTTTCCCGGTCGGGGGACGTGGGGTGGGTTTTGGTGAATGGTGGTTCCCGTATTTTTGGTTTTTATTTTGTTGGACGCCTTGGGAATTAACCATGATGTTACATTTCTTTTGGTGACACGGCTATTGCGCTGAGCGAAGCATATAAATAATTTCATTAAATTGATTATTTGAATATAGGTAGGATCTTCCCCCCTATCATAGTGCACAGAATTCCCGATATTGCCCCGGGTTGCGAAACCCTAATAGATTTTTGCGCTCCGTCGTTTGAGAGAGGTACAATAAACGAAGTTTTCGTTCGTTCGGCTCCCTTTAGTCGGTGTGACCCGCGGTTACGTCCGTTAATTTAAAGTAGGAATAGGGTTTTAAACTAGAATTATTCGCTTTTTAAACACACCTTTCTCACCCCCTTTTCGTTGAGTTTTTGGGTACCCCCCCAATGTTTTTTGTGATTCGGAAAATTTTTATCCTCGGAATTTTTCGAGCGCCCATTCAGATACCCCGAAGAGAGCAGGGTTTTTATATTCCGGGTCGAGTCGCTTCAGTCTATACGGTTTGGGTAAGGATCCCCCATTTTGAGTTTTATTGAAGTCTGACGGCAAAGCTAGACATGTACCCCGGAAAATTTAGATTTTGGGCCCGAGAAGATTTTTTGTAAAAAATTGGCGAAATTTTTTAGTCACCATTATTTATGCGTACTACTGTCGAATTTTATTATAGTTTAAAACAATGTGGTAGTTTAAATAATCTAATTTGTAGCATTCTAATTACTTAGTTTTGTTATAGGAACGTTTAATATTGTGTTTGTGATTCATTCTTGTGTGGGTCCCTCGCTTTCCCCCCTTTATTAACGCAGTGTCACCAACACGATACCGCGCTGTTTGGACAATGGGGTCGAACGATGTACAAATTACATCTATTTTTTATCTGGGTGACGGGCTATGGTTCAAAAAGATTTCGCGGATCGCCGATTCGTTCCCTTTTTATTTTAATCTATCCGAGGGGAATTGGTATTTAATTTGGTCTTTGGGACCCCTCGACGTCCCTTTCTATTTTTTCTTTTTCTTTGTGAAAGTAAAACACCAAAAAAAAAAAAGACGAAAATAATTTAAAAACCAACATTTTAAAAACCCAAATTTCATAAATAACCCGGGTAGTGGTAGATAACACCCCTCTTCTCTGTTCCTTTTTTTTTTTTTATTCTGGGCCCTTTCGGGAGATCGGTTCCCGACTGTATAGCAGTCGGACGCACGCACCGAAGGAGAAACCCGCTCAGTTCCGGGCACTTAGGACGCGGGGGGAAAGGGCGTCTGAAATCGCGGGGGGCCCCAGGTAGGGAGGGCGTTTCTGCCGGGGGCTCCCCCTAGGGGCGCCTGAAATCCCGTAAACTCCAGGAGCCGTAGCGCAGGTACAGCCCCCCCTGGGCCCCCCGCCCGAGATCGGATGAAGATTACGGGACGTGTGGACGCAGAAGGACTGGACGAGATTGTGAGGACGTGTGGACGGGGGCGCCGCCCAGTTAGGCCTGGACGAGGACACGAGGAGGGGTAGACGAATCCGAAGTCAAGGAGGACCCGTGCGACATTTGAGGACGTGTGGCATCAAGGAGGACAGACTACACCAAGGGCCAGGAGGTGAGGGCGACAGGGACGAGCAGCCACGAAGAGCACCAGGCGACGCACGAGAACGAGACGACCAGCCAAATTTGGCCCCTGAAGGCCCTCGAGGGCGAGGGGCGAGTAGGGGGCCGAGCAATATAGGATGTGGATATTTAAAAATATAGGATGGGATAATTCTACGGATGGGATAAATTATTTTGTTACCGGGAACCCCGGGGTGGTTTCCACGTGGATCCAAAATCCCAAATAAGAAAAAACCCCCAGTGAGGGCGGAGGCACATTTTATCTGACCCGTTTTACGGGAGTTTGTGTAAATTTATGATTTTTAAAAATCTCCGCTCAAAGCTAAGGTCTTAGGGCGAAACCCTGTTAACCCAAAATTAAAAAAGTTTAAAACTTTAAAAAATTACATAAATATCTACAAATAACAATAAATAGATTAAAAAACAAAGCATAAAAACGGAAA
>NW_023648971.1:30000-33418 GCF_015228065.2 Penaeus monodon | reverse complement strand
ACACTTTTTCTTTTTCTGCAGCCTGTCAACCTGAATTTTCCATTTCCCATCGCTTGCAGATGACTGGTAAAGGGAAATTGGTTGAATTTCCTGGTGGGAAAGCTTTTGCCGGGTTTTAAAAAACAGAATGTTATAGCCTTTTTCCATGTGGAGGCATGTCCCTCCCTAAAAATCCTATTGAAAGGTCAACAGGAATTTGGGAGCTCTCGGTAAGTGAGAATCTTTTTGTATGGAAACGTCATTTTCCGGGGCAGTTTTACGCAGAGCTGAAAGCAGGCCCAAAATTTCCTTGCGCAAAAAGGGCAATGTAGGGGAAGTTCTGTCCCCTCTACTAAAGAAGGGACACGGGTGTTTTTCCCTTTTCACCCCAAGAGGGGAAAAGGGCAGTGTAAGATGCTCCGAGGAAAATCTCTGCCAGGATTTAGCTAGTTTTAGAAATTTTTTTATCTGGATGTTATGCCATCATCTTCAAGCGGGGGTTGAAGGATGTGCTCTTTCCAGCAACTACGCACCTTGTCCCAACCCGCTAAGGGGGTCCAGATTTAATCAGGAGACATACGTTCAGAGGTTGCCTTTTTAGCACCCCCCTGGCCTTGGCTCGGGCTTTTTGTAATGATCAAGGTTAAAATCGGGGGCGTCGTTTAATCCTTAATGCAGTTTTTGCTCTGACAGCTTGTTGGCTTTTCACCCAGACCCCATGGTACGGAGGTCGACGTATGCCCAATTTTTGGGGAAGGATCTTCTTTGGGAAGGAATTGTGATGTAAAAGGATTAACGCATTTGAAAACACTGGAAAATCATTTACAGTCCTTTCCAAAAACTGCAGTTTATCTAAAAAAATTCCCGTCGCTGTTCAAGCGCCATCTCTGATCATTTCTGGAAAACCATTACCTCCTCCCAAAAATTTGGAAAAAAGGTGCTTCCCTGACCCCCCAAGTGAATTTTAACTGTGAATAGGTGAGCCATTGAAGGTCTTATTTGGGGAATGTCCCCGTTTTAAAAGGTGGGGAGTCACTGTTTATAAAAAAGCATTACTTTAAGAAACAAAGGGCCCAAGGCCTTTCTCGAGGGTTTCACAAAGTGTTCCCCGAGGTGATGCCGACCATTGAAATTCCCCCAAAATAGAAATGGATGTGGCAACTGCCCCAAATACCCCAAAATTCATTTTTGGGGGTTGAGAAAATTATGTGAAGGGGGATTCTCACACCCTTTACCTTCAGGTTTTGCAGGTGGTGGCCTGGAAAGGGGAAAATTTTGATTTTCCATTTCTGCTATCCCCCATGAGGTCCATTTCAAAGGGCCCATAATGGCTTGAAAATTTTGGGAAACCTCTCAGGGAAATCGGAGATTTTTTCCCCGGTTTTTTAAAAACTCTGAAAACATACACAAAAATGGTTTTATGAAGTATCAGGAATTGCATGGATTAGTTTTCCCTTTGGGTTAGGGTATCCAGTTTTTTTAAAAATTTTTTTCATAAGGGTTTGGCAGCACCTGTGGTCAAGGTTTGCCTCACCCTTTAGGTGTCCCTTTCCCGGATCTGGGAGATTTTTAAGGTTGTTACCCCGGGAAAGTTTCCCCGTTTCCCCCGGGCAGGTTTAGGATTCTTTGCCCCGGCAAAGGGACCTAGCCTTCTTTAGGGGCTTTGCCTAACAGCAGAGGCCCCCGGGAGTTGGGGGGCAGGGAGCTGCACCCCTTGAGGCCCTGGAGCCTTTGGGCTCAAAAGAACTTTGGGGGGAAGGGGTTTAAGGGGCCCCCCAATTTCCTTTCTGGGGCCCCCCAAAGGGCAAACACTTTGGGTTTAAGGGGCCAAAATTTGGTATTAAATATTCCAGATGTTTCAAGTTTTGCACATTTTGGGGTGGGCATATGCAGTTGCATTTAATAAAACACATTCTTACCTTTTAAAGAGTAAGAGAAAAAAGATTGAAAGAGCATTTAAAAAAAAAAGAAAAAAGGTAAAAGACAAGTAGTAACATGCTAGGTAGACTGCTGAAGAGACACATCACTAAAAAAAGAAAAATATTTACGGCATAGTCTAAGTAGCACCATGGCAAAATGATGCGCAAAAGTGACGAAGCCGGCTGCAATTAATCAAAGTATTTACTTATATTCATTTTCATAGGGGAGTAGAAAATAAAAAAGATTTAGAAAAGGGAAAAAGAATTGTAAAAGGTAAAAAAACATACCTGGGATATGCGAAAAAAGGGGGGAACGAATCCCTTTAGACGGAGAAAAAGATTGCAGCGGGGTAGACACAACTCCCGAGGTGGGTAGTGGGTAAAGGGAAATATACTAAATATGTATTAGATTTAAAAATTTTTTAAATATTTCACAAAAAAATATTGCAAAGGCTCGATATCTACTACTCTAGCTACTGAGTCGTCAAGGCCCTCCGAGTGGACGCCAACCCATGACTACACACGGGGGCGGGTCTGGGAATCGGCAAACCCAATTTTCCCAATACCCCGCGCTGTCCAAAGTCCCCCCTAGAAGGGAGCACGGAAAGGTCCCCCCCAAAGGGGGAGAGGGAGCTCTTCCTTGCTTGGGGGAACGACTTCGGTCGGACTCGGATCTCGTGTAAGGATGGTGCATCCATACGATGATGACGAGGGTGCGGGAATGGGGGATTTTTTTGTTTTTTTCTTTTTGTCTTGCTTGGTGGTGAGATCTGTTTGCTTTTATGCTCAGTGTTTTTTGTAGTGTTAAGTGCTTGCACAGTTTCTTTTGATTTCGTTTTTGGTGTTGGGTTTCAAAAAAGAGGTGTTCTTTGTGTGGAACAAAGAGGCTGTGGGTCAGTGTTTTTTCACCTTTAGTTGCTATGGTTTGTGGTGTTTTGGGTACTCGGGAATGTAAAATTGTTGTCTTCGAAGATTCCTCTGGGACAACAATGCTGGGGAAACCGTTTTTTTGAAATGTTTGTGAATTTTTCTTGGTGTTGTATTTTGCAGCAATGGAGCTCCGTTAAATTTGGCCCTGTTTTTTCGAGTTTGGTTAGGGAAAAAGTTTGTTAAATTTGGGGAGGGGGAGGAAAGGTTTCCTGGAGGTAGATACAGGTCGCTGGGTGTGTAGTCTGGGCAGGTTGGTGGTGGCTTTTGTGGCATATAGGGGGCAGTGTTTTTGTTTCCCCCCTGATTGATTTCGTTTCTTTGCGTAGGGGGGGCGGATCTGCAAACTGAAACTGCTACCCTTGCATTCAAGCATTTGATGGTCCCTAGTTTTTGGCGAAAGAAGTGCCCTTTCGCCACTGCAATGCAAGCTCTCTGGTGTGTCGCATATGTGTTTTTGTTTTCGTAGGGGGTAGCAGTTGGGTATTTTTAAATGGAATAAAGCACTCTGGTTCGATATTTGGGTTGGGACCGATGTTTTAAACATCATGATCCCACGTGAGAGAAGTTTTTGGGCTTCCTCTGGGGCTGAG
>NW_023648971.1:15000-25000 GCF_015228065.2 Penaeus monodon | reverse complement strand
ATCGATTTAGATGTGGGGGGCCCCCGCCGAAAAATGCACCTTCAAAGCCATTTACACCCCCTTCTCACAACGCCCACTCACACTTACACTTGCAGCACACAAAACAGAAAAAAACTGCAAATCATCCCGAATAAAGCCTCCGTGGATTACCTATAGGGTGGGAAGTTTTTTAGTCATCACGCTTCACAGGAGCTTTGTGTCCCTCTGAAACCCGTGTGGGGCGCAGGGGTTTTTAAACAACTCGCAAAAATTCGTCTTGGCTGCCCGATGGATAGACAAGAACAAATTTTTTTCCCGGGAAGGAAAGCGGCCCCGGCCGCGATTTTTTTTCGCTAGATTGGGGCGAAGAACAGGAGCCATTTTTTGAGCTCGGCAGCAGCATCTTAACCACTGTGAAATTCTTTAAACTTCCCCTTCCCGCCTTTTCCCCTCCCCCCAAACCCCCTTGTTTTCGATTGTTTTAAATGTTTTAAACTTTTAATGTTGTTAAGTTACGTTAGCTTTGGCGCTTTTAAAAATAAAATCGGCGCCCGCCCTCGCCACGGTCGGCCAAAAGCGTCGCGGCGATTTTTCCGGGCCTCGCGAAGCAGGCGTCGAGGCGGAAATTATCGCCTAAAATTTTTTTAACTTTTTATTTTTTTACGTTTGTGTTTGCGTTGTTTTTTTTTTTTTTTTTTGTTTTTTTTTTGTTTTATTTTAGTTTCTCGTTCTTAACTTTGTTCTCTTTTTTGGGTTTTTTTGCTTTAGGGGGTTGTTATACATAAAAACCTATTTTAATTACCCTTTTTAAAAAACAAACTCCCTAACGAGAGCCCTATCCGTTTTTAACTCCCTTCCTTCCCCCTTCCTCTTTCCGGTGTCACACACCTCGCCCCCGCTCATCCATTATCCTTTCTGCACCAGCTCCCTATCCCCAAACCTTTTCCCCCATTCACTGGGTTCCGATTTCCGACACGTGGATCTGCCGCCTGCACCCTGCTGACCGTGGCTCCTTGGCGTAAGAGTGCCAACCGCGAGTGGGGGGGGGAGATGTCATGGGCCCGTGATGATAACCCAACGTGGGAGATCGCCAGAGCCATCTCCCTAGAAGTCCGCGCCGACAGGGAGAAATCTCTGCTTTGACCGGGCAAGGGAGGTAGCCCTGATTAGCGATCTCCTCGTACTTCAACCTGTAGCCCCCGGTTAGCCGAGGACACCCCCGTTGCCTGGGCGAGAAGTCCGTGCACGGTGGCGTCCCCATGGCGCTGCAGGCCACCTTTACCGTCCCAAAAACCCCCCCGTTACCGAGTGGATCCGCAGGGCCCCGGGGCGGTGGCCTCGCCGACCCGGGTTAGCTCATGCGAAGCGAGTAAAAGTTATGCCAGGGCAGCGAACCACCGATGGCGCGAGGCCCCTTCTGACCTTTATCCCCTTTCCCCCTCCTATCAGCTATGCCCCCCCCCTTTACCCCGCATGTTGGGTTAAGCCCGCTCTTTTCTCCTTACTAAATACTCTTCGATCCCCCCCCCTTTATCCTTCCCCTCTCCCCCTCTTCTTTCCCCCCCCCGGCAGGGGCTTTTTTCTTCTTTACCCTTTCCTTAAAGAAACACACTCACTCATCGGCTAGGCTCTCACCCAAAAACTTGTTGTATGCTCCAAAAAAAAAAGTAATTTGATTCTTGTGTGTTTGCCTACAAACCCCCCGGGGGCCCACCGGAAAGTGAAGATATGGTTTTTCGCTCGCCGTTTTTTGCTCACTCTCTGAAGGGGGGAGTCCCTTTTACAGCACGACCCCGCACCCTGGAGTTAGGCGATTACCCAGGTTGGGGGTCACATCAGGCCCCACAGCCATGCCCGCGCTATTGGACAGCGGGGCCCCCCTTTCCCTGTGCGCTTAAAAAAACGCTTGTGCATTTAAGCCGCAGAGCCAAAAAACGAGATAGCTTCTCGCCTCCAGTAAAACCCAGAAAACAGCAGCGCCCCAAAAGGGACTTCCAGCCTTGCCGACTGGGGAGCCTCCGGCTCCCCCGCCCCGACAACCCCCAAACACCCAGCCAACCTGTGGGGCACTCACCCCCAAAACAAATACTCCCCAAAGAAAAGACACCAGAAACCCCAAATAGAAAGCCCCCTTCATCTTCTATTTAAAGGGTTACGGGTGTCTTATTCTTTGGGGATATTTTTTGTGGTGGGTGCCCACGGGTATGGCTGAGTGGGGTGATGACATCGGAGATAACGGGGAGCCGGCGGGCCCCCCATCGGTAAGGACGGGCAGCCCTTGTGGTGCGCTGCGTAGTCGCTCTGCTAGAGGTTGGGGAATGCTACTGGTTTTTTTCTGCTTGCTTAAGTTTTGCGAGTTCTGGCTTCCCCCGGGCCTTTACTTAGGGCCCCGGCCTGTGTCGCTTTTTATGGCGCCCATTTTTTTGCTGCACCGGGCTTACCGTGGCGGGGGGATTCCCAGCAGGGCTCCGTAGCCGTGGTCTAACATCTGCTAATCTCTTGCCAGCACGACGGCTGTGTTCTCAGGCTTTTCTTGGGAATTGCGGGTGCACGGTGGGTTTTTTGGCTAACCACAGTGAAAAACCTCTTTTTCACGTTCATGGTTTGTAGATCTGCCATGCACGGGGTTTTAAACTAGGCGCATTCGTGAAAAAGATTTCGGGAAGTCCCGTGCCTGTGGCATCGAGTACCGCTACCCGAGGGGGAGAATCTCGTTTTCTCTATGAACTGCAGGAGGAAGGAGGTGGCCGTCACCGTACCTTCCCCCTAAGAAATTTCGGCTCTGAGTATTATCATGGGATTAGGGGCATACCCCTCCCAAATTCGGCTAATCTTCAGCAAGCTCTTCCCTCTGACCCAAAATGGGGCTGGGACCCAGTTTTATATGATTTTCCCCTGTGAAAAATCCTCTGTGCCAGGTGGGAGGGTAGTCAAAAGGGTAGATTTTGTCAGTGGGTGAGGCGCTGGGGACAGTCGACGGTCCTTTGGAGTCTGTGTGTATACCACATTCCTTCCCTCAGGGACGCGGGTCGTGCTCCCAGATAGCAACTGCCGTGCCTGTAGCTTCGACAAGTCGGGTGAGGAGTCCATCCCCTTGGTCATAGTGTTCTTTGAGCTGAGGGCGTTTTAAACACCCCGGATTGTGGAACAGCCGGGAGCGGGTTTGCAAACAGCTGTTTCCCTTTTCTGGGCGTTGACTATTTATTTTTTGGGGCTGTGTTCCTGGGACCTGGATGACCTTTGATAAGAATTTGCTGCCTTTGGCAATTCATGAGGCCCAAAGGGGAGAAGGTTTGCCCCAAAAGGACTTTGAGGACCTTCGCCCAGCTTGGGGCACCCAGAATGCCCCGGGGGCTTCGTTTTGGGATTTTCCAGTTGGTCTCTATTTTTTTCTTTTAATGCCAATCAGAGCGAGGGGGGTTTTATCTAAAAAGGGGCCCGACAGATTTCATAAAATGTTTTAGTACTCTGGTCCCCCCCCTATGCGTTTCCACCATTGTTTCCCAAAAACAACAGTTTTGATTTTGTTCGGTAACCAGGTCGGGACCCCTTGGGGAAGGGAAGGTCGCTTCCTTCCCAAGGTAGAGGTATCCTAAACCCACCCCAAGCATTCCCTGGTTTTTCAAAAATTTGGGGGGCCAAACCCCTTCTCAGACCCAGGTTGGGTTTTTGGCTGCAGAGATCAACCCTGCCCCGAACACTCCTCGGATCCAGGTCCAGACAACCGGGGCTTTGTTTGGCATATGGTCCATTTGGGAGATGATAGCAAGATGTCTGCATGGAGATGATCTTGCCCCCCATGGGGGGGTTTAGTGAGGAACAGGACTTAATGTTTTTAAAAAGGGCTGGACTGAGAACCCCCCCTGTGGCGTTCCATTCTCAGGGCATGTGCGGTAGGTGACCTTTGGGAAATTTTGATTGGCTGTTTTATTTGTAAATAGTCACCTATCCCAACCGGGAGTTTTCTTCTGACCCCCTTTTTTTTGGAAATCTCCTGAATTTGAAAGGGGGACTTCCAATTCAAAACCTTCCCCGGGTAAAGGAATTTGCCACAGATGTGCCCGTGCTTATTGTGCTCAAGAGCGTGGATGCTGTGCGCTGTCTCAGGGCCCCTAGTGAACCCGTGGGGTGTTTTCTGTGGGGGTCCATTTCCTTTGGAGCCGGTTCATCCATCCTCTCGGCAGTTTTGGCCCCCAGACAGTGGGGAGAGAGGGGGGGCGGTATTCCCCGCCCCTTTGGGTTTTTAGGGAGGGAATAGGGGCCCCCTCTTCCAACTCTGGGGTAAGTGGAGTTTCCCAGGCTTTTGATGAGTTGCAGGAAGCAAGCTCCCCTACCAGTCCCAGGTGGGAAATGAGGGGTACGAGATCCGTCAAGCCCGGGGGCGGGTTTTGGAAACTGGCTTTATATACACTCTTATTTCCATAGAAAAAGAAAGTCTAGTTTCGGGTTGGGCTCCCTTTCTCTATTGAGCAAGCTGTCGGGTTTGTAGGCATTTGTCTTGCCCTCAGTTGGGCTGGCAAGTGTTGCTATCTTTCTCGCAGAGAACTCTGCGCCGTTTTTTGGCCTCTGACTGGGTCATGATCCCGGCATTCGGGGCTGAGCGGCTGGTGTTTCGCGACCGTTCCCAATGCTCTGAGAGGGTGGTATGGGATAAAGGGGACCCCACACCATTCCACATTTTTCCTGCCTCACCTGGGGCAGTTTCTTGGCACCCAAACAGCCTCCCTTAGGGGGGGGCTGGGTTTGTCGGGGGTTCTTTCCCTTGGGAAATTTTTTTTGGACATATTTATCCTGTGGTTGACCCCCTGATCTCGTCATTGAAGTCAAGGGTCTTTGGGACCCCTAGACCCAGGCCGATTTTTTGGGTATGGCAGTGAGGCTGCCTCATCAATGGATATAAAAGTCTGTTTGTCACTTCTACTTTCGTTTTGGTGGGTTCATTGTTTTCTCGCAGCGGGCCAAAGGCGTTTGGAACGCCCCCATTTGGGCCCTTTTTCTGTTTTCCATTTTGGGTTCGGTCGTGGGTATTTGGGCGGGCCCACTATCCGGGGTTAGTTATAGTGCCATAATGGTCAAGTGCGGCCCCACCAAGTGCTGGCCAGGGTGGGTCTAGGACCCCTCTGACATGGTTGGCTCCGGCTATTGAGGAAGCGATCTCGGGGGAAAGTATCAAACCGTTGGATGCCCGCCGCGTCCCCTGCCCTGAGGAGCCAATTTGGGGGGGGGGGTGCATTGAATCTCCCCCTATGATCATCGGCGTGTGCGCGAAGCACATCCTGGCGATGTCAAGTAACGTGTGGCCGGCTGTAAAAATGTACAATTTTAGGGGCCCCCCCGGAGGGGAACTCGACGGCAAGAGATTCAACATCTCCACAGTGAGGAGGCTATTTGGGAGCAGGGAAAAGTTCTTGACCAGGGTGATCGGGGCCCCTTTTGCCATCGGGGTGGAGCGCGTAGACGTGATCCCCGGAGAAGGAACAGGGTTCTGTGATAAGTCTCCCGGAGCAGACGATGCCAACCCCTTGATCGCACATTGCGGTGGAGGATGCCCCTCTTGAGGAGAAAACCAAGTTTTCCCCTGCAGAATCTTTGATTCGGCCATGATGTTACTAATGATAGTTACATCAGAGACATTGTTGTATTCGGATTTACGTCGGAGTCTGACAAGCTTTTTGAGTCCCACGCTTGAGGGCCCCTTCGGCTGTCGGCTATCCTGGGTCCACTGGGGGTGGGGAGCCTTTGGGAGCTCTGATTGAAGTGTTTGGCCTTTTTCCCGGCCAGGGGTGTTTCTGTGCATTGGCTGGGCCTTGCCGGGGAGGGGCAGTTGTTTTGATTCAGTTTCGGCCTGAATCACCTGGTAGGCTCGCCCGTGAGGGTATGGGCCCGGGTTTGGGGTGGGGAGGGGAGTCTCGAAAACCCGGGGGGAGGGAGGGATTGGGCTGTTTTGGCCCCTCTCCTTCCCTTCCCTTAACGCGGACAGTCTATTTTAAAGTGTCATGGCGATTCGATGCCTATCCCCCTCTTTCCTTGGGCTGGGCAAGGAGCTGCCATGTGTGATACAGTAGTGATCAGGATCGACATGTCCCCCTCATGAAGAGCATGTCTTCTGGATTGGGGAGGACCTTGTGGGCTATTGGAACCCTTTCTTCCCGTGTTCCCCTCACTTGTTTTACTTGGGGGAACCCCCGTTTTTCGGAGATTCCGGTTTTTGGCTGGAGGGGGTTTTCCCTTTCCCCTTTGGAGGCGGGGCCTTTTCGCTTTTTTTCCTTCCCCCGAGAGGGGCCTGGGGGGGCAGGAACAAAGTCGGCGCTTCTTTGCAAAATCTTGCCGTTTGAGGGCCGCCTCTTTTCCCGACAAGCAGGCCAGGCCCCCGGGGTGATGCCCTTGGCACATTAGGGGATTTGGCTGTTGGTCCTTTTTTTCTTTATAGCCTTGATGCACACCTCGGGGTTTTGTGCCTTGCTACAGACACTACATTTTTGGGTTTGGCCCGTGCAGTTAGCCTGGTGGTGTCCATACTTCTGGGACTTGAAAAACCGCGTGGGGTTTAGGCACATAGACGTACCCCGATCAAGGTAGAGCTTGGGCTACCTTTCATGGGCACCAGGGTTGCCCGGTTGGAGTTTTTTCCCTTCGACAATCGGGGGAAACCCCACGACTGTGGGTGTGATGTGATCACCCCCATCGTATGAGATGGAAAACCAATTTGACCCTCTTGACCCCCTTTTCCTCGGGATCAGGGGGAGAGGCTCACTTTCCTCCATTTTTAGCTCCTTTTTTTCCTGCGGAAAAAAAGGGTTGCGATTTTGAGCATGAGACATGCCCGATTCGCGCAACCCGGGGTCGACAGCCGAGTTTTTCCTGGCTCTCCAAAGACCTGACCTTTTTTTGGGGATTGTCGAAGCCTTCGGGGTTTTACGGGGACCTTAAACGCGGGAAACGCCTAGGGGGCCAGACTCCCTCAGAGTCGGGCTCCGGCCTGGCCCCTTTCGCTTTAGGGGTTGCTCGTGGGGGGTACCACTGTTTTGGTGGTTCAAGGTTTCCGTTCGTCAGTGGGGGCGTCTGGGGGTGCTCAGAGGCCTTTTCCCGGGCTGGGGGCTGGCCTGGAGGGGGCCCGCACGAGATCCATTGGGGGACAACATATTTTTACATGCTTTTCGCTTTCACCATCTTTGGGAGCAGGCATGACAGGTCATCCTGTCTCGGGGTTATTTTTTCCACCCGGGGGCCTAAGGGTTCAGGGTGGCGCCGTATCGGCCTTGCACGGGGGCGTCAACATTATCGTCTGTCTTTGGGGGGTTTTTAGTTTTATTTTTCCATATACTTTGGCGTGCTTCATCCCCCACGACCCCACCCCCCAAAGGGGTCAACAAGGGGAAGCTGAGTGTTTAGAACCAATGTCTAACAGCAAAGAGGTGATGAGTGGAATACGCAGCCAATGCCGTTTTCAGTGGGACCACGGACGGTGCGAGGGAGGGGCCAGCCCATTTTACTGACCGGGGCCGGATAGGGCCCCCTTCTTGCCAAATAGGAAACAAAGAGGGTGTTGCTAGTCGCAGGGGTACTCGTGCACGGGATCGCTCAACCTCCAGGACTCCCGTCTCCCAGCTCCAAGGATCCCCGAGGGATGCCATTCCACCTACAGGCATATTGATGGGAACACTTTTGCTCCCCCTCGGAGGAAGGGAGCTCTTTCACTTTTTTAGGCAGTTTTCCCCTCATTCTTCAGGAGGAAAACCCGTACCCTTTTTCAAAAATGAAACCCTCTTTTTTCCCTCTGTTTTCGGCTCTGCGGTTAAAAAACACGGCGCTGTGGGAAGCGGCAGGGAAAGAGGGGGCCCCCGGTCCAATGAGCGCGGACATGGCGTGGACCCGAGGGACCCAACCTGGGGAACTACGCTGAACTCCAGGTTGCGGGGTCTCTTAAGGACTCCCCCCTTTAAGGTGGGAAAGCGAGCGAGCGAAATACCCTTCGTGTCCTTTTCCCGGGGGTCACCATGCGCTCAGGTAATGCTGTGGTGACCAACGTGCGACGAGCTTCCGCGCTCGGTTTAAATCAAACCAGGGGGGTTTGGTGATCCGACTCCCGCCAATACCGCGCAGCTCTCGGGCCTACCCAAAAGTATACATCGCGGCTGGGATATTTTAAACCCCCGATCCAAAGAAAAAACCCTCAAACCAATATAATATGGAGGCTTTAACGCAAAAACCCGCCCTCTTTGGTTCAACCACACAAACACGTTTGGGGAGGGCCCGCCTCACACATAAACAAGGCCGACTCAACACCCCCGGTCCCCACACACCAAAAAATAACAAACACAACCCAACAAACCTGACATAGTCTTGGCAAACCACAGAGCACAACTACACCACCCAAATTCACAACATTTCGACGTCACATCCAGCGACCACCTCCCGGTTTATCCTAACACTGTCAACAAAACATATCATGACCCCAAACACAACCCCGAGAATCCTTTAAACATGCAAACTGGGAGGGTTCAGACAATCACTTGAAGACACCACTGTAACTGATCTCGAGGGCAACCCACATACACAATAAACCCCACCTTGAACGGGGCCAACATCCCAAAACAAACACACAAGACTATCCCTTATTACAGAGAAACACATCGCCTGAAATTGCTTAAAATACAATACAGACACATACACGAACTAGCACTAACACGGGGCTGGACACACAATTACGCACACGATACAAAAATCCAAAACACAAATAACACACGAAATTAAAAGTAATGAACAAACACCACTGGACACACTCGCGCAAAGGACTATGTCAAAACTCTAAAGACCCAAGAAATTTTGGAGTTCCTTCAAAAAACTCATGGGGTCGAAAAAAAACAGATAATCACATACATATACAACACAAAACAGACAGAAGGTTGACTCGGTGGAGGAGATGCAGCCTCTCCACAGGGAATTCTGGACAGAATTTCCAAAATCTCCCCCCCCGAGACGCCCGATTCCACCACTTTAAACCAGAGACCGAGGTTACAAACTACATACAACAACATAGGAACAAAATTCTCCCAGAAAACATCATCACACTAAACACTCTCACAGAGGACAGTCCCCTCTCCACCACCAATCGCTCCAGAAGAAATAAACAACACAATCAAACGCACCAAAAACACAACACCAGGAGCAAGCAACATAAACAAAACAATCATCGAACATCTTCCACCCAGAAGTCAGCAGACTACCCCATATCTTCAATGCAGCACTGGCAACAGGATATTTCCCTGATAAGTTCAAACATGCCACACTCCCCTTTAATACCCAAACCAGGGAAATCTACACACGAGGTGGGGAATTACCGCCCCATCTCACTCTTAGAAGCCCCAGGAAAAACTGCTAGAGAGGGTAATCGCACAGAGACTCATCCCACACCTTGAAAAAAACCAAACACACAACATTAGGAAATACGGCTTTCGCCCACACAGGGGGACCGAGAGCGCCATCGCCCTCGCTTACGAGGAGATCGCTTTTTCGGTCTCGCTAACAAGCACAAAACGAACGCAATACTACGAGACGTCAGCAAGGCCTTGTTTAAGGTATGGCATGACCGGTCTCAAATACAAACTAATACAACTACACCTGCCCACACACTTCACACGCCTTCTTGCAGCTTCCTGGATGACAGGATGCCACAATACGCCTGGGAGCCCAGTAGGCACCCCTATCCACCTCAGAAGTGGAGTACCACAGGGAAGCGCATTATCGCCAACCCTCTATATCCTGTATACAGCCAATCTCCCAGAACGACACCATACAGCAACTAATTCCTATGCAGACGAAATCACACAGATTATCACACACCCTTCTAAATCACAACACTTCATGAAACGAACAACAGAAAGAGCTATACAGAACATCAACACATTTGAGCACCACGGGAAAATACAGACAGAAACCAGAAGTCACCCTCAGAATCCCCAAAAGGGATTAGCTAATCCACGCCGCACAGCACATAAAATATCAATGGCAAATAGAGCGA
>NW_023648971.1:5000-10000 GCF_015228065.2 Penaeus monodon | reverse complement strand
AGATTACAAACATCAGTAGGAGCATATACAGCAATAAGTGACATGAAGCCAAAGGCATGCTTCAGTCTCAATGCAATAACACACTCATTAACTGGTATCACCTGAAGTCGGCTGGAGATGGCTATGGCTACACCCTGGAGGTGGTGACCATCACTGTGGCTCAACCAGTAGTAGGTATACCCACCCATACTGATCGTGCCACTACAGGTCTTCTCACGTCTGAGAGGGCAGCCACCTCAACTCCCAGTCGCTCCAGTTCCTTCGATAGCAGTGGTAACCGATCATCCTTCTGCAAGGAGCATATTTCCAAGCGCCTACCTGGAAAGCTCGCCTGAGGATAAGCCTCGGGTGGTCACTCTTCCGTCCCCGCCGACACTGCCCCAAAATAAAGGGGGTCAGCGGTCTGTGGGGCCCCCCTGGGGGTTTTCCGAGAGCTTTGCCCCTCAAGCTTCATGGTGGGTTGGCGCCTGCCGGAGCGCAGGCGGGCCAAGTAACTTTCGTTCCCATCCTGACATTTGCCCTCCCAACAGGACCCACAGCCCTTGTCCCTTCTCAGCAGTGCCTTGCTTGCTAGGTGGGAGGGACAACACCCCTCCGCCCAGTATATCCATTTATTACAGCATTGCTGGAGAGTTTTCTGGCTGGAGACTGGCAAGGTGCCCATATATATATAATATTATCTATATATATATATATATATATATATATATATATATTATATATATATAGATAGATAAGCTAGATGGTTAGTGGATATATGTTATGTATACATTATAGTATGTATAGTTGTATATCTATATGGATTATATGCATACCACACACACACACACACACACACCACACACACCATATATAGTATATATATCTTTAGGATGACGTCGAAAAGCTTTCCTACCGCTCCAAAAAACTGTAGAAAGACATCAGTTCCTACTTATTGCAGAAATTATAATGTAATTCCCAAATTTTCTCAACTTCCGTGTCCATAACCCTGTTTTTTGAGAGCACTCTAACATTCGCTCGTGTTTTTGTTTCTGCTTAGATCAGATAAATCACCAGTCAAAAGAAAAAAAATATTGTCCATCACAAAAAATTCAAAAGGATTTAACACTATTGAATCTGTATTCTCCCCAATAGACTATATAAGGCATCCTCTAGACTGATCAAAACAACAATGTCCATAATAAACTACTCAAGGTGATATATTCATAAGTAAAAAAAAATTAAAACTAGGACGATGTGAAGAAAAAAGGAGATAAAAACCAGTTTTTTTCCAATTTTCGGACAGAATCCGTACGAGGGAACAAAAATATATTCTTTCTATGGACTGGATTATTGTCTGCCCCAATATGATTCCGTTTTCATAGATTTTAACTCTGTACTTTGAAAAGCTAGGCATTGTTCCTTAAAAGCTCTCACAATGTCCCAACGAATATAACACCTATAACTAATAACACTTTCGGAAATTCTCCCTCGTCAAATTAAAACTAATGATTCTGAAGTTTTCACTTACCCCTACAGCCACTTAAGAATGTGAGACTATATAATCACCAATCATACAGGTCGTGGAGTTTTGTTCTTCTAAACAAACGTGACTATCACAAAAAATGCTTAACATGCTTAATGACCCACTGAACCAAATTCAAAAATCACTAATGACATATCTACCCCCTTATTGTATCTCGAAGCAAACTAAAAGACGTCTCCGGATGATTAATCATTGGTGAAAACACCTATATTTTTTTTATCTATTCTTGTTCCCAACCTGGACTACTGTATGGGGTCACCCAAAGGTACACAAACCTAATATTCCCTCTTAGACCCATTATTTCCTCTATTGGCAGCTTTTAATTATAATACTGCTAAATTTCTGGTTCCAATAGTGTCTCCTTTAACTTCCAAAAGTATACCTTGATAATTCTACATCCTTTGCCAATGAAATCACGATCCTAACCCCAAACAACCGTCACTATGGTCAAGTTTTGACGTGGAATCGTTGTTCCCTAATGTCCCCCCCTTCTAGAAACCACTGGGGGGGATATTATAACTAACAACTTAAAAAAACCCACCCACCTTTTTGTGACACTTTTAGTTTAACAAAACAGAGTTTTTCAAGAAATTACTCATTATTGCAGCCCACCACTCTGTATTTTCATATATGATAATGGACTATACACCCAAACAGACGGGGTTAGCTCTGTGTTCCACCACTTGGCCCTTCTATGCCAATGTCTTTTCCTCTGTCACCACGACGAACTGGCTCAACAATGCCCACTTGAAATTTAGACCCATTTACTACCGCGGTATATTGATGAAACATTTGTATTGGTTTCCAGGACCCCTTGCATTAAATTAGTTTCTTACATTATCTTAACTCGAACACCCAGTATTAAATTACCTGTGAATGCAGCAGAGATAACCAATTACTTCTTAGACACATGTGCTACCAATGTTAATGGCCGCTCGCATACCAGTATTTACCGTAAACAACCTTTACTTGCCTCGGCCTTCATTTCTCAGCAATATCCCATATGTTTATAAATCACAAGCATAAAAACACTCATCACTAGATCGCCTATAATCTGATGTAAGCAAATATGGTCCACCTTTCTGATGAATGAAATTTTCTTTCTAAAAACTTCTCTGCAAATAAGAGTTACCCTTTGTATCTTTTATAAATAACAAAGGTTTTTCTTTGTAAAATTTCTCAAGATCAACCCTTTTGTATCATCTGTTAAAGGAGGGATCATGAGTATGTAAACTACAATTTACGGGGAAATTGAGCTTTGAAGTTAGTAAACAAATTAAAAAAAACTCTCCTACAAAACAATTACTCGCAAATAAAATTCCACCGTTGTTTTTCAGTAATTCTACAACTGATTGCAAATTTCTTAAAAAGCCTACGAAATGTCCACGTTAAACTAGTGTTCTAAGTAGTATATCTATTTACCTGTCCGACTTCCAATTCGTACTTGCTGTCACCTCGAGGATGTCACCGCTGTCATCATGGAAACACAAGGCTTCGTACGGGACTACCGCTGAGTACGTTAACCCCTTTCCTGCGGGCATAAAGAGCCTCTCACCAACACTCACAACACCTTTTCTCTCCAGGACAGACTTTAAAATTCTATCCTCTCTTCCTCCCGCCTAGAACTCATGATCTCGGAATCTTGTTGATTCCCCAAAGATGAAAACGGAGCTTAACAACAACATTATCGCTACCACCTTGTTCACTAGTTAGGTGTGGTCCATTCCCCTGCCTATGTTGGTTAGTTTTCATAGCTTTTTTCCAATGTTTTTCGTTTTATTGTTTTTTTTTTTTCTCACTGTATAGACTTGTTTGTCCTATATACACCTATACCTGTTTTGTTTTGCTCATTTTTGTTGTTATTTGATATCTTTTTTTAGAATTTACGAACTTCTGTAATTAGTATCTGCTCTGTTGTCTAATGCTATAATTTTTTTAGGGTTCACTATTGCGAGCATGATTGATGGAGATAAGACTGATCTCTGAAACGTTTGCGAATAACTGAATATATTCACGCCGTAACGTCTACCTCTTCTATTGCACTATTTATATATATATATCTATATATTATCTATATAATATATATATCTATATATATATATATCTATATATATGTACCTTTATTAGATTAATTAATGTTATTTGTATATCCCTAGATACATACACACATACAAACTTCAAACAGACACACACCAAACGCAGACACACACACACACTCCCACACCACACACACACACACACATATATCTATATATATATATATATATATATATAATATATATATATTATATATATATTTACAGCATATATATATGTATCTATCTATCTATATCATATCTATATCTAGCCTATCTATATCTATATCGTTCTATCTGTCTCCTATCTATCTATCTTCCCATCTACTATTCATCTATCTATCTCTCTCATCTATCTATCTGTCTTATCTATCTATCTATCTATCTATCTATATATATATATATATATAAGTGATATATATTCAGACATATATAAAAAAGGAAAACAATCACAGTAGAATGAAACCAGTAGGAAAATTTATTCTTACTGTGGCTATTTTCCTTTTTCGTCTTTGTGTACACGTTACTGCGTTTTGTGTTTGGTTCATTTATGGAAGCCCGCGTTCATTCCTTCGTACTGTCCTTCGTGTTCGTACGTTGCACGTCATTTTTAGACCGTATGAGTCAAGCTCTTTATTTCCTCCAGGAGGAGGAAAGAACCAAGTCAAGTTTCTACAAGACTGCTTACACGAGCAGGTAAGTCCCCCTTCTTTTGGCCAGTATTCTTATAGTTTCTAGACTAGGTATTCCGTTTTTCTAATTGTAATCGTCACAGTTTATACGACAGCATCCGTTTGCGTTAAATTAGATGCTGATGATCTTTTCTTCAGTTTGTAATTACTCTCGATTGCTTAGAGAATCCCCCTGACGCCTGCTTCTGACGACTTCCTTTTAGCCATTGCTCACGGAGATTCTCCTTTGAAAGCGAACGTCTCAAAGATCCCTCACAGAAATTAATAATTCTTGTCCACGTAGCGCGTGGTTAAATTTTTCGCATTGTACGACTCGGTTGTAAATTTATCGTCTTATTCCCTATGCAATGAAACCGACTTTTTAGGTTTTGGGGAAAAATACCAACCCTGTGTACTAATCCACTGTTTAGATTATTTAAAGTCTGCATAGTGTCATTGCGAAGCAAAACAAATTTTCGACTAAAGATCCAGATGCCTTAAAGATGTCATGTTTAACTCTAATTCTTACTTATTAGACGATTTCAAATGCTTACCCCGACGTTTTTCTTGACCACCAAATCACTTAAACTCATTTGGACATTATAAGTATCAAAGGCTCGACAAAGTAATAACGTCTTATCCTAATAAATTCTGATTATATAAAGCTATGCAATTCCCTCCTGAACGACAAAACTCGACGGTATTCAAAACTGCGGTCTCAAGTGGTAT
>NW_023648970.1:0-2500 GCF_015228065.2 Penaeus monodon | reverse complement strand
TAATTGATTTAGCAATTCAAAATCTATGTCAGATGTACTGAGGTATATTTATGAAAGATGGAATAATGCAATGCCGCATTGATATGGCGTTAGTTATGATCTAGTTGCACACTCATTTTAGTGAGTCGTGTGGCATGGTGGTTTAGCCCTGGCCTCCAGTTTCATACCCGGAGTGACCTAGGTTCGAGTCCTGGTTAGGGATGGTTTAGTCAATAATAATTGTAATGATAATAATAATAATAATAATAATAATAATGATAATGCCGATACCATAATAATAATCATCATAATTATATTTTTGAAAATGATAATAATAAGACTAATGATTATGGTAATAAAAAATAATGTAATAAAATAATTAATGATAATAATGATCAACAAAAAATAAGATTAAAAATAACGGTAATGAAAATGACAATAAGATTAAGAATAACGATAACAATAAAAGTAATGATAATTATAGTTATAATAATAATAATAATAACAAATAATGATAATAAATATGATAATAAGAATGATTATAATATAATAGCAATAAAAACAATTATAAAAAATAATTATTATAATGATGCAATAATAATAATGGTAATATCAATGATATTATTAATAATAATCATGGTAAAGATGATGATAATGATAATAATAAGGATGATAATAATGATATAAGCAACAGTATGGGTAATGATAATGATAATGATAATATTTAAAAATCATGAAAATTATAATAATAATAATAACAATAATAACAAATGATAAAGAAAAATGATTCAGTAATGTTGATAATGATAATGATAATAAAGCTATAATAACGATAAAAGTAATAATAATCATTATTATTACTACAATTATCATAGTAATAATAATATTGATAATGATAACATGATAATAATAAAGTGGTAATGATAGTTATAAAGAAAAGAATCATGCTTATAATGATAATGATGATAAAAATAGTGATAATGACAAAATCTATAATGATAAGATAATAATAATGATAATATTAATGATATACATAATAACAGTTTTATTGATATATTATGAAAACAATGAAAAGGATAATAGTTATAATAGTAATAATGATAATAATAATAAAGATTATTATGATAAATATGATAATCATAAAATAATGATAATGATATTGATAATGACAATGATATTATTAATGAAATGAATGATGATCAACAATATTAATAGTAATTATAATAATAATAATAATAATAATGATAATAATAATAAATTATTATTATATTATATATATCATTACAATAATGATCAAAGCTGTAATAATAATAATAGCAATGATAATAATAATTAAGGCATTAGTGATACTAATTGTGGTGACAATAGCAATTAACGATAACAATGATAATGATGACCTTTTTATCATGATGATAATAATAACAACACAATACTGCTACTACTACTACTGTTACCAAAAGTAGTAGTAGTAGTAGTAGTAATAATGATAATAATAATAATAATAATAATAATAACAATAATAATAATAATGATGACAGCATTAGTGATAGAAATGATAAAAATAACAATGGTAATATTCATAATGTTAATATTAATAATAATGATGATAGTACAGATAATAATAATAATAATAATAATAATAATAATAATAATAATAATAATAATAAATAATAACAACAACAACAACAACAACAATGATAATAATAATAATAATAATAATAATAATAATAATATTATTATTATTGTTATTATCATTATCATTATTATTATTATTATTATTATTATTTATATTATTATTATATATTATTATTATTATTACTATTTAAGAAGAAAAAACAATATTAATTAACAATGAAAATGATAATGAAGATAATAATGATAACTGTGAAAATAATAATTATTATTGATAAGGAAAACAACAGTGATAGCAATAATAATGTGAAATATGTGATATGAAATCTATAACAGTAATAATAATGATAATAATAATGAAAATAGCGACAATAACAACAACAACAGCAGCAGCAACAACTACAACAACAATAATAATAATAATAATAATAAATAATAATAAAAATGCAATCAATAAAAAAGTAATGATAACAATAACTATAGAAATAGTTCTATAATATTAGTTATAATAATAACAATAAAAAACTATTAATAATAATAATAATAATATTAATAATAATAATAATAACAATAATAATAACAATAATAATAATAATCACAACAACAGCAACAATAATAATAATGAAAAAGATAAAAGAATAATGATGATACTGAGGATGATGATGACGATGATGATAACGCAAGATAAAACATCAAAAAGGAAAACGATAACATCAGTAATGATAGTAATGATAACATTAATTATTGCAAATGCATTGACAATGATAATGGTATAATGATAATAATAATAATATAATAATGATAATAATAATAATGATAATAATAATAATAATAATAATAATAAAGTAAGAAATTTTGGTTGGTTTTTCTATCCTCCTATTGGTTAAAG
>NW_023648969.1:0-2500 GCF_015228065.2 Penaeus monodon | reverse complement strand
TATAGAGAGAGAGATATCTAGAATATAATAGTAGATAGATGTATATATATATGATATATATGCATATAGAAATAAGATATATATATATTGATATATATAGTATAGATTATATATGACGATATAGTATATATACATATATATAAATGATATATAATCTATATATATTAGATATATTATAGTATATATAATAGGAGTATATATATAGAGGAAGTAGATATATAGAGATGACAGTAATATATATCTAGATATTAGATAGAGATAATATAGATATATGATATATAGGCAATGATATATATAAGATATATTATATAGATATTATAGATATAATAGTATAATATATATATATATATTATATACGCATAGATATATATATAAGATATAATAAGATTATATCTATAATATATATATATATATATTTTTATCATATATATATATAATATATATATAATATATAGATAATATATATAATAAGTATCTAATATGTCTATGTGTGTTATTTGGTGTTGTGTGGGTGTGAGTGTGTGTGTGCTGTGTGTGGGTGCAGTATACATTATATATATATATATATAATATATTATATATTAGATATATATATATATTTATATATTATATATACATACATATATATATATATATATATATATATTAGATATAATATATCTATATATATATTATATATTATATATATATATATTTTTTTTTTTTTTTTTTTTTTTTTTTTTTTTAAAAAAAAAGACACACTATTATACACCAATATAACCCACACAAACCACACACACACCACACGCAAACTAAAAATTTATAGTTATATATATATATATATATATAATATTATATATTATATTCTTTATAATATAGTATGCCCAATGATGATAGGAGATTTTTATAAAAATATGAATATAAATATATAAATATGTATCATACATATCTATATCTAATCTACATCTATCTTCTGTTACTATCTATCTATCTTCTATCTATATATATATATATATATAATTTTATATATATATATATATATATATATATATATATATATATTATATATAATATATATATATACTTTTGGGGTGTGTGTGTGTGTTTATGTGGTGTGTTGTATGTGTTGTGTGTGTATATATATATATATATAATATATATATTTTATATTTATTTTTATATATATATATAACCCACACACACACACACACACACCACAAACACCACCCCACACCCCCCAAACAACACAACACACACAACACACCAACACACCACACCACCCAAACCCAAAATTATATATTATATATATATATATAATATAATAATATATATATATATTTTATATATATATATATATATAAAATTTATTATACATATTACGCCACACACACAACACCACACACACAACCCAAAAACCAACACAAAAATAATAATTTTTAAATATTAAAATATATATATATATATATAAAATTTTATATATATAAATATATTAAATATAATACAAATATATTTTAATATATAATATTAATATAAAATATATTTTATATATACATATATTATTATATTTATATATATGTATATATATATATATATATATATTTTAAAATATAATATATATATTTTTAATAATATATTAAATATTTTATTATATATATTTTTGTGTGTGGTGTGTGTGGTTGTATGTAGTGTATAATTGTATATGTATTATAAAATATATTTATATATATTATATATATATATATATTATATAATATATATATGTATGTATGTTTATCTATAGGTATATATATAAATATCTTATCTACTTTTTTAAAATTTTTTTATCTTTTATATATATATATAAAATATATAATATATATTATATAATAGATAGATAGATAGATGGATAGATAGTGAGAGAGTAGAGAGACACACTATATATATCCACTTATATAATATATTAATACACACACACACCACACACACCACACCACACCACCACACCACACACACACGCACAAAACACCACCACCTACACACACCACACACACAAACACAAACCCAAAAACACACCACACACACCAAACACACACACACACACCCACACTCACACACACACACACAAAAATATATTATATATTATATATACATTATATATATATTAATATAATATATATAATATATATATATAATATTCATATAAACATATATATATATTATACATATATATATATATATATTATATATATATATATATTAATAATATGCATACACACACACACAAAAACCACATTTAAAATATATATATTTTATATATATATATTTTAAATTTAATATATATAATATATATATACAAAATTAATATATATATTATATTTAAAAATATATTTATAAAATAATTTATATATTATATTATATATATATTAATTTATTTAAAATATAAAATTATATAAAATATATATATACATATATAAATATCCTTTATTTTTATATATTTTTTTATATATATTATTTTAAATATAAAATTTTATATATAAAATAT
>NW_023648968.1:0-6576 GCF_015228065.2 Penaeus monodon | reverse complement strand
AAAGGGGAAAAAAAGGGAATTTTGGTGGGGGGGCTGCATGTGGTGTGTGTGGTTGTTTGCTACGTTGGTCTGTCCATTAGACATACACGTAAATGGGAATATGTGCCACAAGCCCAGATAATGGTATTGGAATATATTAAAAAAAAGGGCCAAATTTTACGTTTTAAGTCTAAAAATCTATTCCTTAGGGGCCTTTGTAATTTTTTCGAATGGCCCTAAAAAAAAAAACTGGTTTTACTTTTTTGTAGAATTTTCATGCGTTTTATTTCAAAATGCATTATTCCCTTTTGTTTTCATGCGGGACAGATTAAAAAGATATAAAATATTTTTTTTTAAGTTCTTATAAGGACTTTTTATTTTTCATCTGGCCCATGGAAACATATAGGCCCTATACTGTATATATATTATATATAATTATATATATATAATATATATAATATTATTATAAAATAACCACATACACACCACACACCAACACCCCAACACAACACACACCACCCCCCCCAACACACACAACACACAAACACAACCTATAATATTATAATATAATATATATATAATATTATAATACATATATTATATATATATAATTATATATATTATATTATATATATAATATATATATATATAATATAATAATATATACACGGCACAACACCACACACACCACACAACAACCGCACCACACACAACACACACACAACACTCAAACAAAACACCACACCACACAAACACACACCACACCACACCACACCCACCACACCAACACAAAAACCAAACCACCAACAACACCACACCACAACAACCACACACACACCACCAACACAACACACACACCACACCCAACAACACACCACCAAACCACCACACACACACACCACAAACACACCACACACACAATTCTTTTCTAAAAAAATGAAAAGAAAAAAAAAGAAAATTTTTCCACCCAAAACCAGTATCCTCGTACAAACATGTGTGGGTCAGTGGCAAAGTGCTTTACTATTAGGGCAGTTTAAATGACAACTTGGTAAAACATGACTCAACAAAAAAAACACTTTTTCCCTTTTCTGATAAAGAGGATTGCAATTACCTTGCCTTTTTTTAGTCTTGTCCATAAAGCTACAATTAAAAACCCCTTTATGAAGTGCCTTAGACTAAAGGGTAGGGAAAAAAAAGGACAGTGCATTTATATTTTTGTATTGTAATTGTAATGATAATAGCAGTACTTTTTTTTTTTAGTTTTTAAAAGAAAAAAAAAGGGGTAAAAGCAAAAATTAATCAAGATTTTGCCAAGAATTGCTTTCCCATAGTTATGTATGAAAAAGTTATAAAAAAAGATTTATGAGTGAAACGTCAGTTGAATTTAGTGAATCATTTTACTGGGACAACGAGGAAACCCCACAGAAAAGATTGTAAATGCTTACAAAAACAATCTTTCACCACCCAATCATCATCAATACAATCTTTTAATTATTTATTATTATTTATTATTATTTTTATTATTATTAAATTTATTTGTTATTATTATTTCATTATTAATTTACTATTATTGGTTTATTAATTATTATTTATTTTATTATTTATTATTTTTTCATTTTTCCCATTATTGGTTTATTATTTATTATCATTTTTAAATTTAATTATTATTATTTATTATTGTTTATAATTATTATTATTATTAATCAAAAATAAATAATAAAATAATTTATTATTTATTATTATTTATTATTAATCAGTAGTTTTTTAGTTAGTAGTAAGTAATAGTAAGAGTAGAAAAATAGTAGTAGTAGTTAAGTAAGTTAGGTCCAAGGGGACTGGCACGATGGCAATCTGAGGTTTCCGAGGGTTTTTTCCGAGGTCCACCGGCCGGCGGCGGGTTGTTTTTCCCTTGGGCAAAAAAAAACTTCACCTCGATTTGCCCTACCTAGCCACTGGGGTGGGGCCAAAAGCCAGGCCCCAAGCCCAAAGTGCTGGTCCCACCCACCCTTATAAAAAAATAGAGAAGAAATGATTAACCTAAAAAAAAATAACACACCGGCAACTCTCCGTGGAAAAGGGAAACGGGGGGGACCCCTACCACGTACTCCCACTCCAAGGGGAAGCATCACAACCATGGAAAAAAAACTAACAATTAAGTATCATTGCTGTGACCACGGAGGCCTCAAAAACAATGAAAAACCTACGGTTTAAAAAAAAAAAAAAAAAAAAAAAAAAAAAAAAAAAAAAAAAAAAAAAAAAAAAAAAAAAAAAAATATATTATTATATATATATATATATATTTATATATATATATTTATACATATATATAATAAAAAGTAGTTAAGTAGTAGTAGTAGTTTCATCATCATCATCGTTTATTCCTTATTCATAAATTTCATTATCGTTATTTTCATCATATTATATTATAATTATTATTTTTTTTATTTTATTTTTTTCATTTCATTTTTAAATTTATTATTATTTTAATTATTTATTATTAATTATTTATTATCAATTTTTTATTATCATTAATTATTATATTATTAATTATTTTTTTATTATTATATATTAAAATTTTATTTTATTAAATTAATTATTTATTATTTATTAAATTATATTTATTAATTTATCATCATCTCACATCCATCAATCATCATCATCATCATCATCATTCCATCAATCCCAATCATCATCCATCTCATCCATCATCATCATCCAATAAATTTCCCATTATTTTTTATTATTTAATTTTTCTAAAAAAATAAATAAATAAGAATCATAGTGATAAGGATACTTTCAAAAACTACTACTGCTTACTACTAAATAACAAAAAATAAACAAAAAAAAAATAAGAAACAGGAAAAAAAGCAACAAACAACAACAATAACAACACAACAATTAATAAAATTTAAAAAAAAAATAATGATCCAAGTTTTATTGTTCTTATTTGTTTTTTTTTTTATCATGATAAAATCAATCATTATTTTTTTGTTAATTATTTATTTTATAATTTGTTTAATCAGTAAATAATTTATTATTGTTTATTATTTAATCCATTTATTGAAAATAATAATAAATAATAATAAATAATAATAAATAATAATAATAATTAATAATAAAACAATAATAATAATAATAATTAGGTGATAAATAAATAATAAAATAAATAATAATAATAATAATAAATAATAAATAATAAAAAAAAACCAATAATAATTAACTAATAAACAATATAATAATAAATAATAAAATAATTAAATGATAATAATTTGTAAAAAATAATAAAATAGATGATGATGGTTTAAATAAAAAAAAACCAGCGGGACAATTAGTGATGATTATTATGAAATAACAAAAGCAACAACAATAATAAAAAAACTATTAAAAATTAATTAATAAAAAAAAAACAATAAATAAATGATAATAATTGATAACGAAAAATTCAAATCCAAAACCAGTAAAAAAAAAACATAAAGGGGACTAATAGTAAATAATGAACCAAATAAAAGATAATGGACAAATAAAAAGATAATGGATAATGATAATAGTAAAATGATGACTATAAAAAATTATGATTAATGATAGTAACAAAAACATTTAATCTCCATTTGTCAATTATCTATATTATTCATTGGTTGTTTTTTATTTATCATAAAATTTAATCTGTATTATCATCATAATTTTTTTTATGAGTATCATATCTTCTAAGCACACCCTCAATTTATTTTCAGCAAATCCACAAACACATCTCCTGTCCCATCCATTCTTCAAACATCCCCCCCCCCCCCCCTCTCACAGCATCAACATTTTTCTCTGAGCTCCCTCATCTCCCTCCCCATTTATCTCCATCCCTTCCCTAATCCCACCCTTAATGTTGTCCCTTAAAATAATCCTCCGTCCTCTCTTCTCACTTCTCCACCCTCACAATCTTTCATCTCATTTTCTACACCCTCAATTTCCCCTAATCCCCCCAATCTTAAAATCAGCCAACCTCATCTCCTCAAAAGCAATTTTCACCTCCCTCCCACAGCCACATCGTCCCCATCTCTCCTTTCTAGCATCCTTCCCAATCTCCCTAATTCACCCTCATCTATTCACAGCCTTTTTTTTTTTTCCTCCACACCGCATCCCCAATCTCACCCAGCCAATCATCTCTTCTTTTTTTCCTAGCACCTCCATCTCTTTTTTTTCTCATATCCTTTTGCCCTCATCCGTCCCATCCTTCTCCTTCCTAGCATCCTCCCATCTCTCTCCACAGCATCCCTCCACCTTCCCCTAAATCACTCTTTATCTCTCCTCCCAGCATCCCTTTATCCCTTTTTCTGAGGGACCCCCCCATCCTCTCTCCCAAAAACATCCTCAAATCCCTCCGACAGCTCCCCTCAATCTTCTCCCAGTATTCCCTCATTTCTCTCCCAGCAATTCCCTCAATATCCCTAAATCATCTGCAATCTTCTCTTGCAGCATTTCCCCTCATCTCCCCTAATCACCCCCCATTTCCTCTTCCCAGCATCCCTTATCCCCCTCCTCCCAACCCCCCCCTTTTCTCCCCCCCCAGCCATCCTCATCTCCCAATTGCTAATACTAAATACCCTCTGCGTTAATTATACTTCGCATATCCCAAATTTCGACTTTAACCGGCCCCCCAACCTCCCTCGGGTTTTTTTCCGTGGCGTCTTTGTTTTTAAAATTATTTTTACAGGCGAGGAAATCTGCAGCCTCTCCCGCAAGCTCCTGCAAGAATTTTTTTTGGGGAAGATTTTTTTGTTTTAAATTTATCGAGTTTCCCTCTTGAAATGACCAAGCAAGGGCAGGAGAAGTCCCCGTTTGAAGGGAGGGGACGTCTGGAGTTTTTTAATTTTTTTTTTTTTAAATACAGTGGTGGTGTTTTTCTAACCACGCGCGGTGGAAGATACGTTTTTTTCAGCACGTATATTAGTCATACCAACCGTGGCATATAACATAGACATATAAATAATACATTTCCTACACGTAATAATATGCCATGGGCGCATAAAACCACAAACACCACAACAAAACCCAACACATATAAAGCAAAGGAATTGGAAAAACCACAAAAACACAAAAAAATACAAAGCACAACAAAGCCCAACACACCAACAACACACACACACCACCCCACAACACACCACCACAACCAACAAACACCACACACAACACACACACCACAAACCAAACAACACCACCACACACCCACAACCAACACACAACACCACACACACCAACACACCCACACACAACACACCCACGAGCGCGCGGCATATAAGGCAATATTTGTGTTTGGTGGGTGTTGTGGAATCCTGTTTGCGTTCCCGTTTTTTTGTGGGTGTGTGTGGTGGTGTGGTGTTCTGTGGCGTCCGTTTTGTTGTTGTGTGGGTTGGTAAAAACCGGCCATTGCCAAAAAGGTCTAAGTTTTTTAGCAGCAACTGGATGTAGATTAATTTCCAATTTTTTTTTTCCCGGTTTAGACAACGTGTGGACTTGCTTCTTCGAAAATGCGGCCGGCTTCCACAGAAACAAAAAAGGGGGAAAAAATCTTTATAGCATATTCCCACAGCCCAACTTTTGTCCTTCTTTTAATTTCCTAACAAAGTTGCAAATCACTGTTGGGGAACAAAAAAACCTGGTTAATTAAAAAAACGACAGCTGGGTATATCTATATCCCGCATATGTTATTTGTCCCAGAAAAGGAACCTATCAATAGGAAAATGAACGCCTCAATAGTTTTTTTATAATTGTATATAATATTAATAATATAAATATAATTATATAATATATATATAATATATATAATATATATTAATATTATATATATATATATAATATATTTTTACACCAACAACACACAAAACACACACACCCAACACCACACAACACACCACACACACCACAACACCACATTCCATCTTTTTTTTCCTATATATACAATTGAGGGGGGGCGACTTTAGCAATCCACTTTTCACTTCCAAAGCGCTTTTTTCCCTCTCTCCCAGCAAACAAATGCACAATGAAAAACGGTGAAGCGAAAGTTTTTCGGAAGGAAGGGGAGGGGCGAGCCAAAGAAAGAAAGGGAAAGGTGGCAAAGAGGAAAAAAGAGAAAAAGAGTTTAAAAGGAAGAGGCCATAGGAGGAAAGGAAAGGAGGACAAAACCCTTTTTTAAAAAGAGGAAAAGAAAAATGATAAAAGGGCGATAAAAGGGAAAGAATTAGGAAAGGAGAAGAAAAGGAAAAGAGGAGAAGAAGAAAAAGGGGTTGGGGAAAGGACAAGGGAGGGAAGGAGGAAAGGAAATCAAATTGGGAAACAAGATAGAATATTTCCAAAAGGAGAAAGAAAAGTGAAAGTGGGAAAAGAAGAGAAGACGAAAGGAAGACGAAAAAGGTGAAGTGAAAAAAACAAAAAAAAAAGATAAGAGAATAGAAAAGACAAGAAAAAGATAGAAGATCGAAGGTAAGAAAAAACATTTTTTTTTTTTAAATTTTTGGAAGACAAAAGAAAAAAGGGGAAAGAAAAAGAAAAGAAAAAAGGAAGGAGAAAAGGGGAAAGGAGAGGAATAAAAAAAAGAAAAGGAGAAAGAAA
>NW_023648967.1:0-6576 GCF_015228065.2 Penaeus monodon | reverse complement strand
CTTTATTATAATACCTCTTAGTAAGATAAGGTGTGTGTGAAAAATATGAACAAATTTTAAAATTTATACCTTATTTTATTAATTGAAAAAAATTATATATTATATAGCCAAAATTTATCAAATCATATAAATTGATATTTCCAATAATACATTGAGTTTATTATATATCATTTTGTAACTACACCACTTTGAATATCCAACTGTTTAATTTTTTATGTATTGGGGGGAGGATTGTGACATATTAGTTTTTTAGTTTCCCTTAGGGAGGTTAATATTTTTCAATAAAAAAAATTTAATTTTTGAAAATAATATTTTTTTGCAATAAATTTTTATTATACACTTAGAGCATAATATTTATGTTTTTGATTTTTTTTTTATATATTTTATTATTGCTGTTTGTAAGATATTCTATTGATAGATTTTTAAAAGTTTTAAAATATCTTTTATTTTCTATTTAAACAAGGTGTTCGCCGCTAATGACCCTTAGCTGTTTGACGCGGCAGATCATTTTAAATAATCAATCAATCAATCTTGTTAATTTTTAACAAGTAAACTTGCCCCACCTTCTAAAACATGCAAAACCACCATAACAATTTTTCAACTTGAGCAAGCTGTTCATTGTGGAAATTAGAGCAAAAAACAATATTAAATACTTAAAGTAATTATAAGCAAAAGAAAAAATTCCTTTTTTTTCACATGCAATTACTGAAAACCATAAAAAAAAAAAACAATTGTTTTCTGTTATTAGAAAAAATAAAATTACATTACAAAAAAAAGAAATTTTATAAAACTTAAGATTGTCTCCATTAAAAAAAGTAAGTGAGTACATGTGAAAGGACAATAAATCAGAAAAAATATCTTAAACTTAATCAAGCAATTAATAATACTAAATTAATTTCATTAAGCAGTAACTAAAATCAAGCAAAAACCTATCCTAGAAAATACTTAACGAATACACAACAATTATACAAATTTACAAAAAATTATTCTTATGATCCACTGGAAATTTAATAATCTTCATTCGCTGTTAAATCCCCCCCTTCCGTAAGAGCTAAGATCTTCTTATACAAATAATTCATTAATTTCCCTTACTTTCTAAAAACTAACTAATATATACTCACACTTAATTAATCAAATCTATATGTATTCCCAATCATATCATTGTCAAAAAACCTGAAAAAATTCAAATCTCTAAATTATTTCATTATATGATTCTTTACTTCCCAAGATTAATTTTAATCAAATAAAAAGAATTGGTCCATATATTAGCCACAATATAAAATCTAAGAAATAATCCCTTTCCTATCCATCTAACAAGGTATTCTCCGCTAATGACCTTAGCTGTTGACGCGGCAGATAATTTTTAAAATAATTCAAATAGGGGCTTCAACAGGCCATGGCATATTGCATCATGGGGCACTAGCCTATAAAAAATTTGTTTGCTGTGTATGTTCCACAAAAACTTGATGCATAGGCAGCTTTTAAAAGGATTTGCTAATCTTGTGAAGCTGTCAAATAGTGGTGAATTAATCAGAAGCTCCCACAGGTCATCTGCAGCTAAGCCCTGGCTGCTTGTATGTACGCCTCCGTTGTTTGCTGGGCTTCAAACCATAATTTCTAGGGCACATGTTCTATCCTTCTACCTCTTGATTCTTTCAGAGGGGCTGAGGGGGCTGGGGCATCTCCACGGAAAGTTTTGGGGACCTTCTCTCGGATGAGGGTAGTAGTTCACTGCAGCACTTGAAGACTGAGATGAAATAGGGTCATGGCAAACACAAGAGGGGAGCTACAAACCTGGCAGAAAATGTCCGTGAACGCAGGCACATGGTCTCCCTGGTGTGTCGAGTCGGACAGGTGAATGGCTGGGACTGGGAAGTTTAGGACCAGTTCATGTGGGATTAACAGCAAGCTGATAGCCAGGTTACACATTGGTGCTTGCATATTATTTTCAGTGCTTGCCATCAAGATGGCCCATGGAAACTGAGAACTTTTCGCGGGCTGGGCCTGGTAGAAGCTGTGGCCAGTCTGTCTGCCTCCGGCGGTCCTACATCTGTTTGATGAAGTTTGCTGACAAAAGGGCCTTAATGTTTCGTTCCTTTTTCACACTCTTGAGGGGGGTCAGCACGTGGGGTTTCTCCGAACTTGCTCGAGCTGCTGAGACTTCATTCAGTATTCGTGATTGCTGCTCTTAGCTTGTTCCGTTAGATCTTGGATGATTTCGTCCTTCCTCCCTCAGATGGGGCATCTTTCAGCTGGGAGTAGTTGGCATTGGCCCTTTCACCAACCTTCCTCGCTGCCGCAGGGCCTCTTTGGTTGCTCCTATAGTCCCTGAAATTCTGAGCAGAGGTTGTTGATCTTGCCCATCAGCTCTTCATATAGAGTGATTTTCACCCTCCATCACCTGGGGACTGCTCGCCGAATAAACCGGATTTCGAGGAGCTGGCTGCAGGAGAAACGTCCTCCAGATACTGGTTGGCTAGTAGGCGCGCTGGCTGGCTAGTAGACACATTCAGGTTTGGCGGGCCGCTCTTGAAAGTCTGTTGTTAACGTTCTTTTCGCGCCACTCTCTCGCTGGGCATATTAGACGGTCCAAAAAGTGCAGGACATCCACTAAAAAAGGAATCAGGCAAAAAAGCCAACTCCGAAAAAAAAACAAAGTAATGGGTGGGACCAATGGCTAAATTTTTGGGAATAAAATTGAATTAACCTACCATGAGTGAATAAACGTGATAACGGGGAGAAGAGGCCACCGTTAAAAAGAAAAGGCTAAAAAACAGTCTGCAGGATGATCACCAAAAAAAATATTTTGTGGGAAAGTAAGCTGTTCTCAGGGGGAATGCCTTGCGCCAATTTTGAAATATTTTAATTATTCCCCCCCTGAAAGGACCTAGAACCCCATGAGGAGTGGTTAAGCGGGCAAAGGAGGGATTCCAGGAATACGTGGGATATGGTTACCGGTTTTCAGCGGGTTTTCTCCGTATAATAAAAAAAAAGAAATCCAATTAAAAAAATAAATAATGATAATAAATAAAGCATAAAACAATTGGTCAAAAATTACTTTAAAATAAAAATCACGCCAGTAATAAAAAAAAAAAACACTAAAAATGGGTATAGAAAAATAAGTACATTTAATTTACTCTAGTGACTAAAATGGGTCGTAATACGAAAAATTACGATCAACCTTTACATGGGAACAGATTATCATTTATAAATTAAGCTTCGTCCAGCTTCCTAATTGATAAAAGACAAGACAAATGTCAGGACACACGTAGCTTTTGTCTCCCTGAAGTATCTGGCGGGGCTCTGCAGAGAAACACAAATACTCTTTGGGACCAAGTGCGGGACACCAACTGTTTATTTCGTTTAGGGTTAAACGTCACGGACGTGGATGTCCACGGTCGTACATCTTTTTACAATTACAAAAAAAATGACATAAAAAAAAAAATAAAAACAACTTTCATTAAAATTAAAGAAATAAAAAAAAACGTGGGAAACAAAAGTATATCCAAAAAGGAATGGGGGAGAACAAAGGGAAGCAAAGTGGTGGCTGCGTTAACACTGAAAAGTGGCCTTTTCAGAGCGGAAAAGCAGCGGGTTGCAGGATGCCTGCCGTTCGGGGATGTGGAGGCTCCGGTGTCGAGCGTCACTTTACACTCTCAAATTAAACCTTCCCCTTTTTCCCCTTAAAGGGCTTCTCGTTCCCAGGGAAAACGCAGGTCCGAATTTTGCCACTAGCATAATTCATGAATACATGAAAATTACCCCTTTTTGTAGTCTCTCTCTTCTTTCTCTTCTCTCTCTCTCTCTCTTTCTCTCTCTCTTCTCTCTCCTCTCTCTCTCTCTCTTCTCTCTCCTCTCTCTATCTTCTCTATCTATCTATCTATCTTTTTTGCGCCTATTGGAAAACAACAGGACTCAGTTTTTAGGTCCTGATGAATGGTATGGAAAAAAATGTAGATGATTAATGGATGAAGAGGAGGAGGGAGGAGGCAGTGTAGAAGGTATTTTAAATAATAAACAAAAAAAAACACCATAAGAAAAAAAAAAAACCGACGGAAAAAAAAAAAACTGATGGCCTATTTCAAACCTCTCTCGTCTAAAAAGCGAGAAAAACCAAGGTGAGGGCACATCAAACGTAAGAGGGGAACATGTTTTTCTGACGATGCTGGCACTTGTTGCCAATCAAACAACAACAATTTGCAAACACATGTTGGAATTTCGTTTTGCCAAAGGGCTTGCAAATGACTTCAAACCATATTGTTAAACTTGACGAAAGACCAAAATGTTATGAAAGCCAAGGTTGCTGCAGGTACAGCTTTCACTTACTATTAAACAATTACCAGCTTAAGGCTGGAAATCCAAACTTCCCAACAAAACCTAGGCTCCACCCCGCGTTCAAAATGAAAATTAATCTTGCGAAAAATCAACCGCAGGAATCTTCTGGGCCATGCTTACACCAGATACAGTGTAATTGTTGTACCACAATGCGCTTGCTTTTGGACGTATTTTTAAAACATTCGTTGGCAAAGACAAGGTTTACTAAACAAGGAGATTTCTCCGCCGCGCGCAGCTCCCTTGCGCTGGCTCAGCCACGTTCATCGCAATGTTCGGACGGTAGGAATTTCGAAAAGTGGGAAACATGTTAGCGTATGAACCGTGCATTCTAAGAGGACCACAATTGAGGGGGGCGATCAACCATGGGCGAAGCTGTTTCGAAAAACAAAGCAGCCGAGAAAAGAAGGGATTCGGGAACGTAGGACGAGTCCAAAACCTCAAAAACACCACATTCCATGCACTCGCTTGCAAATCGCGTTTTTCACGCGTGGGGACTTTCATATTGGGGAAATATATGTATTAAATAAAAAAAAACACCCACCACACCACCACACCACAACATATAGATAGATAGATAGATCGATAGATAGATAGATAGTTTTGGAATAAAAATAGATAGATATAGATATAGATAATTATATGATAGATATAATCGATTATACTTATTTTCTATGTATTGCCATCATGTATATATATAGGGTTATTTTTATAATTGTAATGTATGTGTGGTGTATGGTTATATTATATAATATATATATAATATATCTATATATATATATATATATATATTATATATTATATAATATTTTATTATAATATATATATAATAACACCCACATGCCATATATATACATATAACATTATATATATATATTTTAATTTATATAATATAATATTTAATTATTACACACAACATGCAATATATTATATATATATATATATATATATAAAAAAAATTATATTAATAATTATATTAATATATATATATATATATGAAAATTTATATAGTATATTATTATATAATATATAATATATAAATATTTTTATTATTATTACACCCCACACCACATGCATATATAATAAATTATATAAATTATAAAATATATATTTTTAATTAATATTATTATATTAAAATATATTATAATATATTATATTATTAATGTATGGTTCAGGTAAATGTATGTGTGTGTGTGTGTTGTGGTGTGTGTGTGGTTTGTGTGTGTTGGGTGGTGGTTGGTGTGTGGTGTGGTGTGTGTGTGTTGGTGTGTTGTGGGTGGTGGTGTTGTGGGGTTGTGTTGTGTGTGTGTTGTGTGGGGTGGGTTTTGTTGTGTGTGGGTGGTTTTGTGCGTTGTGTGGCGTGTGGTCTTTTGTGCGTGTTTGGCGTTGTGGGGGAGGGAGAGGAGAGAGAGAGGGAGAGAAAGTTAAAAAAAGAAAAACCCCAACGACTGCACATTACTCGAATTTAATTGCCCTTATAATTTTCTACCATTTGATCTAAAAAACTTCTAAAACTAAGGACCACCCTTATGGAATCCTCGATTCCTTCATGGACCCCAGGGGCATGTACATATACATTAAAACGAGGGGAAAAATTGTATACCAAAATTAACAGCTGAGGCTAAAGCTAGAATGTAAATTAAAAATGTTACAAAGACTAACAATGCTAAAACAAACAATGTAGTAAAAACGTTTATTTTCAAATTGATTGAATTTAAAGTAGTTCCAATGCATCCATGTGGGAAAAAAAAACCTGTTTATTTTTTCATTTAAAAGGTCCCATTTATCTATTGTGGATTCCAGATAAATGATAAGTTCCATTGTAAAACTTGCATTATTATCTTTATTTTTTTCCACTAAAAAAAAAAGGGAAACATGGAAGCCAAACGATAAAAAACCTAAATAAATATATAGAAATTTTTAAAATGTTGTATCAGCATGTTTTTAATTTTCATGGTTTTTTTTTTATTTTTCTTATGCGAATGTCAAAACTTGCGGACCCCCCAAAAACTAAAAAAAAGCAAAACTTGGCCTTTTAAACAAACCTTTTTTTGACTTTCCAGTCGCTTATCGGACTCCCAGGAGTCCGATATCGAAACAATTTTAGGACTTCTTGATCATAATACTTGAAAAACTGAAAGGGGGGGGACGTTACCCCTGTACGGTTAACGGTTTTTTATGGAAAAAAAAATTGGGGACGCGGATTGTATTTTTTTTAAATTTGTTAATTTTGGGGAGAAAAAC
>NW_023648966.1:0-6578 GCF_015228065.2 Penaeus monodon | reverse complement strand
CTTTTTATATAATTTTTATTTATTTAAACACACACACACACACACACACCACACCACAACACACCCACACACACACACAACCCCAAAAACCACACACACACCACACATATATATATAATATATTATATATAAAAATATATATATATATATATATATACATATATTTTATACACACACACACCCCGGCACACAAACCCACACACCACACACACACACCACACACACACACACACACCCCACACACTGGTGTGTGTTTATATATATATATATATTATATATATATATAAAAAATATGTGGTGTGGTGGTGTGTATGTGATGTGGTGTGTGTTGTGGGAGTGTGTGTGGATGTGTGTGATTATACACACACACCAAACAACCCCAATTACACACACACACATACACACACACACACACACGCACCACACAACACACAACCACACACACAACAAAACACACACACACCCATAAACACACCACACCCACCACACACGCACAACAACACCACACACACATAATATATTATATATATATTATATATATAATATATATGTGTGTGGTGGTGTGTGTGTGGTGTTGTGTGTGTGTGTGTGTGTTTTTGGGTGTGTGTGTGTGGGTGTTGGGGTGTGTGTGTGTGTGTGTGTGTTCGTGTGTGTTGTGTGTGTATGTGTTGGTTAGGTGTGAAATTTTTGTGTGTGTGTATAATCACACCATACACCCACACTCACACACCCCACACACATACACTAACACAACCCCCAAAACAAAATTTTGTATATATATATATATATATATATATATATATATACATACCCCAAAACCAGTGTGGTTTTTGTGGGTGTGTGTGTGTGTGTGTGTGGGTGTGGTGTGTGTGTGTGTGTGTGCGCGGTTGTGGTGTGTAAAATATTATGATTATATTTTAATTTTAATATATATATATATATATATATATATTATGTTGTGTGGTGTGGTGGTTTTTGGGTGTGTGTTTTTTTTGGGTGTGTGTTGTGTTTGGTGTGTTGGGTGTGTGTGTTTAAATAAAAAATATTATATAGAGAAAATATAGACATACAGATGAGAATACATAACACAAACACTACACACACGACGCACCACACACACAACACACACACCACACACCACCAACACACAATAATGCAATAAATTTTTAATTTATATAATATATATATATTATAAAAATTATTAAAATTATATATATGTTAAATATAGTATTAATGTGTATTTATAAATAAATAAAAAAAAAATATTTATATGTCCTAAAAAATATATATTATTATATATTTTTTATATTTTTATAATATATTTAAATATTTCCCAAATTATTGGTCATATTTTTTATATTTTTATTAATATTTTAATATTTATATATATATTTTATATTTTTTTATAATTAAAATTATTTTTATAACTATAATATTTTAAATATATATTTGTAGAGAAAATTAATAAAAATATTTTTTTAAAAATTTTTATAATATATAAAAAATATATTTTAATAATTTTATATTATATATATAATATATATATATCATATATAAAAATATATATATCCTTATCTAAAATTTAATAAAATAATATAATTTTATATATATTTTCATATATATATATATTTTATATTATTATATTATTTATATTTATATATAATATAATATATATATATATATATATATATATATATATATATATAACACAACCGCAAAAACCCACAACACACACACACCCCAAACCACATACCGTGATGTGTGTGTGTGGGCATATTATATAATTAATTATAATAATATATAAATAAAATTATATATATATATAATATATAAAATATATATAATAAAACACCATATATTTAAACAACTACACACACACACATATTCTATAAAAATATATGTAGTACTATTCATACTACAATACATGCATCATTGTTTATCTATCTATATTGAAATTTTGGCAATATACAATATAATTTATATTATTCATTACTATACATATCTATCTATTCATATTTATATATTTACATATATTAGCTTATATCTACTCTCCATCCATCCCCCTATCGTACTATCTGTGTTTTACCCCTTTAAAAATAAAAAGTCCCAAACCGTTAAAAAGTATCCCACCACTGCCACCAGCCGTGTTTTGGGTACTTTTAATGGCAGATCTTTATTTTCTAAAAGTTAATGCACATATGGGAACACACGAGACCATGTCTGGGGGGTAACCCAGTCATGTGTCGGCAGCCAGCTTGGAGGGGGAAGGGGGTAGGGTGACCTTTCTACGCTGGACGCTGGCGATGACTCCCTGAGGGCCCAGGTCACCTTGTATGAGTAGTGGGCCGTTCCAGCTGCCGGAAAACGTTAGAAGTAGCTGGGGGGAAGTATGGGGGGAGCGAGGGGAAGTCCCCGGTCCCCTTTTTCCCGACTCTTACAGCTGGGGCAGGGCGGGTGCTGCGCTTTCAGCTCACAGCACAAAGCAAACCTTCGAAGAAAAAAAAGCTCAAATGTTTTCCCCGACATGTCTAAAAAAAAAAACAAAAAAAAAAAGTAACTACACGTTTGGGCCTCCCTCCCCTTCCCTCTTCCCTTTTCCCTTCTCCCCTAAATTTTTTTTTTTTTGGGAAAAAAAGTGCTAAAAGACGCAAAAAGGGACTTCTCACCTATTCTATTTACCCGATCATTACCTGTTAAACAGTATGTGGTCAACAGACAGAAAACATTTTTTAGTTAATAGTTTAAATTTAAATTTTTCTATTTTTAAGATTTTTGTTGTTCAACTGCAACAATTAATGCTTCATGATTTTTTTTTTATCACGAATATCTTTAATTTTATCTCGTTTTCCCCCCTTCCCCTAGATGACCATTTTTTTTCCTGTCTTACCTGACCTCGCTTTTTCTTTTCCCGGCGTGGCAACGTGGAAAAGGGGAAAAAGATGACCGTAAATTTTGGGTTTTTGTTGTTTTATAACCTGGGGATTAACTGCAGCACAGTTCATTGCTTTCTTGGTGACATGTTCTATCGGCGCTAGAACGGAGCTTGTAACTCGATTTTATTAAAATTTATTATATTGAATATAGCATAGGATCTCCCCCCATATCATAGTGCACAGATTGCCGATATTACCCTGGGTTACATAATCGCCTAATAGATCTGCGCTCCGACGTTCGAAAAGTAGGCACAGGTAAAACCGAAGTTATTCGTTCAATTGGCAACTTTGAGTTGGTGTGGCACGCGGTTATGTCTGTTAATTAATGTAGGACTAGGGTTTAAGCTAAAATAATTATTCGCTTATTAATCACACCCTTCTCACCCTCTTGAAGTCGTTTGCATGTTTTGGGTATATTTCAAGCGTTCATGTGATTTGTGATAATTTAGATACACTTAGGGAATGTCACGAGCGCCCATCACAGATACGCAGAAAAGAGCAAGTAATTTATAGATTTTCCTGGCTTGGGTCGCTTTTAAGGTATGGCATTTTGGGTATAGGATCCCCCCGCCGATGAAGTCTAACATGCATAGCTAGACATATACCCCAGCAGTTCATATTTTCTGACCCTGAGAAGAATTGCTTGCTAAATAGCTTGCAAGCATTTTATCATGTCACCATTCATTAATGTGTACATTCTGTCGCATATCATTAAATGTTGAATTCAATGTGGTAGTTGAAATAATTTTATATAGCGAGCATTGCTAATTTATCTCAGTTTATATTATTGAATGTTAATATTTGTGTTTGTGATTCATTCTCTGTGTGAGGTCACTCTCACTTTCACTCATTCACGCTCGCTGACATTTATTTCTTCTCTGTGTGACGACAATTGGTTCAAGTAAATCCTTGCAGATTGCCGTTGCCGTCTCCCTTATCTATTCTCATATCTATCAGAGACAGTTGGTAGTTCAAGTCAGGTCCATGCGGATCGCTAGTGACGTCTCCCTCTCCTATTTTCTTCTTTATCTTTGTGAAAATAAAACACAAAACGATAAAAAAGACGAAAATATATTAAAAAACAAAATTAAAAACCACAAATTTTTATAAATAACCAGCTAGTTGGTACTTAACACTCCCTCTTCTCCATGCCTTTCTTTCTTCTTACTTCTGGCCCTTACGTGTATGATCTGGTTCCCCGACTATGTTTTGCAGTTGGACCGATGATATTCGACACAGCACCGAAGGAGGATCCTGATGCAGAACCGGTCACCTTAGGATGCTGTGGGAAGAACGTCATCAGATGATTGCCATAGGCCTGTGGACCAGGATGTTCGTCAAAGCGGGTGTTAAGCCGCCCCATGAGTGGACGGGCGCCGCCTGCCGAAATGCCTGTAGATCCAGCAAAGGACCAGGAACTCGCCAGCGCAGGTACCAATCTCCCCAAAATGCTGTGGATGGGCGACGAATGCCGCCGTGAAGGACCTGGACGAGATCTGTGAGGACGTGTGGACGAGGACGCCGCCGAGTTAGACCCGGACGAGGACTACGAGAAGTCTAGACGAATCCAAAGTCAAGAAAGACCTGTGCGAGACTTTCGAGGACGTGTGGAGTCGAGGAGGGACAGATAACCAAGGACCAGGAAGAAGAGGACTACAGGAACGAGCAGCCACGAAGATGCACCAGAACAATGCACAAAAACGAGACGACCAGCCAAGTCGGTCACCCCTAAGGCAAATCTAAGAGCCTCGAGGGCGACGCCCTGAGTAGGTGGCCGAGCAATGTATAATGTAGCAGACGGGATGGTGACCTCCCCTTGCTCCCCCCATGCTTCCTCCAGCTGCTTCATCGCAGCTGGAACGGTCACTACATATACCGAGGAGGGCTTAGGCCTCAGGGAGTTTGTCGCCAGCCTCCAGCGTAGTAAGGTCGGCCTAGCCCTCTCCCTCTGGGCTGGCTGACCTGACACGTGACCCGCGTTACCCCCCAGACATCGTCTCGTGTGTTCCCATAATGTGTGTTAACTCTTAGTAATAAAGAGTCTCGCCGTTGACAAGTATCACTACCCCTTGCAAAGCCCCTGTACTAGAGTACTCATAGTATCTTACAGATATATAATACATACATATATATTAAAAATTATATATTATATATATAAATATAGGATATAAATATATATATATATATATATATATAATATATATCCCATTATATATATGTATATAATATATATATATACCATATATAGTATTATTTTTTTCTATATGCAATCTCCATCATTTTGTGATCATGTATTTGTTGCTACAACGAATACAGGGAATATAAATTCAATACATATCAAAATAAAAATAATAAAATAAAAAAATATAATAATAAAAATAAATAAATAAAAAACAAAAAAAAATACAAAGGGCCCACAGAAAAAAAAGCAGTGCAGCAGTAAGGGGTAAAAAAAAAAATAATAAAAAAATAAATAAAAATAGGTGGTTGGTTTTTTAATGGTAAAAGGGTGGTTGCAGAGGTAGATTTTTTAGTTGTGGTTTTCATATTTAGGGTGAGTGAAATCGGGCCAAACTGATAAGGGGGGGTCAAGTTTTTTGAAATAGTATTGTTAAAAGGGTGTTGTGGAGGTGAGATGCTCCTGATTGCCGAGAGGGGTTTGTCAGCTTAGGCCTGTCCCGATGACCCTCGACTCCCTTAACATGAAACCACAGTAAACAACTTCCAATATGGGGTGGAATTGGTGGTGGAATTGGGGGATTTAAAAAAAAAAGAAAGAAAAAAAAGAAAAAAAACACTGTTACTTGGGTTTAAAAATGATCTTGGGGCTTTTTATCCTTTTTTGGGAACGAAGGGGTTTGTTCGTCTGTGAGCTCTGTAGAATGATTTCATTAATCACTCCCGGCCGCGTCAAGGGTAATCAGTGGTAAGTATGCGGAATGTTTTGCCGATAATTTTTTTTTTCATGCTTCTTATTAAAAAGTTTGGGATTTTTATTCAATTTTTTGTGATTTCAGGACAGTTCTCTGAAAATCTGTAGTGAAAACTTGGTGCAAAGCAGGGAAATCTTCTATCTGTCTTTTTTTCAATAAACTTTTTTATTTCTTCTTTAGTTTATATTTATGAAGTCAATCATGCATTTATTCTTTTTTTAATGAAAACCCAAGTTTTAAACTTTTTTACAGGGGAAAAAAAAATAAAAGTTAAATGTTATTTTTTAAAAACCCCTAAAAAAGCCAAGAGATAATATTATAATAATATAGATAAATAAAAGATATAAAATAAATAATAAATACACACACACAAAAAGCACACTACACACACCACCCACAAACCACCACCACACACACACACACCCACCCACCCACACACACCACAACAACCACAAATTTTTTGTATATATATATATATATATAAAATATATATATATATATATATAATATATTATATATTACACCAAAAAACACAACAGGGCCAAACTTCGGGGGGAGGGGGGTTCTCAGGTAATCAATTTCTGACACAAAAAAATAATTTTTGTGTAGTATCGAAATACCATCACATTGTGATGTTTTTGGTCTTTTGATTTTTTTTTTTTTTTTTTTTTTTTTTTTTTTTTTTTTTTTTTCAGTGGTTTTTTTGTTTGGG
>NW_023648965.1:0-6578 GCF_015228065.2 Penaeus monodon | reverse complement strand
ATAATAATAATAATAATAAATATAATAATAATAATATTATAAAATAATAAAATTTTAATAAATTAATTTATAATATTAATTATAATTTTATTACTTTATTATCTAATATTAATTCCACTTTAAATTATTTATTCAAAAAATTGAAAAATCCTTAGATTACTTCAAATGCTATTTTCGAGATTTTGCAATTTTTCTTTGAATTTTTTATTAACTTTAAATTTCTTTTGGACTTTCTTATATATATTCTATCTTGTATTTATATTTATCTTATTATCATCATTATTCATTTATCATCATTATTCATCATTATCATCATTTATATCATTATTGCATTATTATATTATCTTATTTTGCAATTATTATAAATATATAATTTTTATATTAAAATAATAATAATAATTTAACCATAAAATATTATATTATAATATATTATTTATTATTATTACAATTAATTATTATTGAATTATATAATTAAATAATTTTTGGAATTATACATAATAAATAATATAATAATAATAATATAATAATAAATTAATAATAATAATAATAATAAATATAATAATAATAATAATAATATAATAATAATAATAATAATAATTTTAATAATATTCAAGTTATCAAATTCTCTTTATCTCACTGTTTATCATCATTCTTGTTATGATTAATACAATTTCTTGAGTAATATTATCATTTATTACTAATAATTGCGATAATCACCAAAGAAATCCCCCCCCCCCCCTCCCAAAACGTCATTTGGAGTATACTATCAAAAGGCTTATTTCGCTAGATTTTGGCCGCTTTTTCGACTTTTGGAATGTTTTTATTATACCTTTTTTTATTGTATATGGACACAATCCTCTTATTATCATATCGTATCATGATTATCATCATATTATCGTTTATCATCATCATTATCATCATATCTTATTATCATCATCATTATCATCATATTGCAATTATTCTCATCATTATTGCAATTGTTATCATTATTATTGCAATATTGAGTTATAGTATATATTTTGCAATAATACAATAACCACAACATAATAATATAATAACAATAATAATAAATAGATAACGAATTTATAATAATTATTATATGCATTATCTTAATTTAGTCGTTATTACTTAATTATTAGTTATATAATTATTTTTGCAATTATACTACAGGACAAATAAATAATAATGATATTAATAACATTAATAATGCTTAATACACAATCTTGATAACCACTAGCATTATTATTATTATACTTCTACTTATTATTATTATGGTTGATTATTAACGATATAATAGATTTTTTGGCAATTATACTAATAATGAGATAATAGTAATAATCATAATAATAATAATAATAATAAGTAATAATAATAATAATAATAATAATAATAATAATAATAATGTAATAATAATAATAATAATTTTAATAATTATTCAAATGTTATCAAAAATTCTCTTTATTTCTCACTTTTATCATCATTATTGTTATGATTAATACAAATTCTGGTAATTATTATCATTATTACCCTAATAATTGCCAAATCACCAAAGATCGCCAAAAAAAACGTTCATTTTGGAGTATCCTCTCAAAAGGCTATATCGCTAGATTTTGCCGCTTTTTCGACTTTTGGGAATGTTTTCTTATACTGTTTTAACTTTAGGATGGACACAATTCCTCTTATTATCCTCATCGTATCATGATTATCATCATATATCGTTATCATTCATCATTATCATCATTAGCATCATTATTCATCATTCATTATCATCATTATTTGAAATTATTATCAGCATTATTGCAATTGTTTATCATGATATTGCAATTATGGAGTTGGAGTATTATATTTTTCGCAATAATACTAATAACCACAAACAAATAATATTAAAGTACTAACAATAATAATAACAATAAATAAACGATTTTATAAATAATTATTTATATCATTATCTTAATTAGTTGTATCGTTATTACTGTAATATACTGTTATAAGAATTGATTTTGAAAGTATACTACGGTACAAATAATAATATGATAATAAAACAATAATAATGCTAATAAACAATATTATAACACTAGCATTATTAATTATTACTTATACTTATTTATTATTAGTGTTATTATTACAGATTATAATAGATTTTTGGCAATTATACTAATAATTAAGATAATAGTAATAATAATAAAAATAATAATAATAATAATAATAATAATAATAATAATAATAATAATAAAAATAATAATAATAATAATAATAATAATGATAATAATAATAATAATAATTTGATAATATGTGTCAAAGGTTATCAAAAGTTCTCGTTATTCTCACTTTATCATCATTAGGGTTATGATGAATACAATCTGGTAATTATTATCATTATTACCCTAATAATTGCCGAAATCACAAAGAAATCGAAAAAAACGTATTTTGGAGTTATACTCTCAAAAGGCTATATTTCGCTTAGATTTTGCTCGCTTTTCGACTTTTGGGAATGTTTTTTCTATAAAAAAAAAACCTTTTTTTAAGATATATGGACACATATTCCTCTTATATCATCATCGTTATGGTGAGTTCATCATTATTATCGTTACATCCTCATTATCATCATTAATCATCATTATCATAATCATTATCATCATTATTGCAATATATCATCATTATTGCAATTGTTAGCATTATATTGCAATTATTGGAGGTATAGTCTATATTTTTGCAATAAATACTAATAACCACAAACAATAATAATAGTAATAACAATAATAATAACAATAATAACGATTTTATAATACATTATTTATATCATTATCTAAGTAGTATCGTTATTACTTAATTAGTACTGTTATAATAATTAATTTTTGCAATTATAATACCAGTACAATAATAATAATGATAATAATAACAATAATATGAGCTTAATAACAAGATTTACCAATACATTATTATTATAACTTATACTTATTATATTATTGTATTAGTACAGATATAATAGATGTTTTGGCAATTATACTACTAATTAAGATAATAGTAATAAAATAATATAATAATAATAATAATAAGAATAATAATAATATTAATTATAATTATAATAGCATGAACAATTAAAAATAATAATGATAATAATAATGATAATAATTTTAATATATTAAATGTTATCAAAATCTCTTGATTCCACTTTGATCATCAGATTGTTATGATTAATAAATCTGGTAATTATTCATTATTACCCTAATAAATTGACGAAATCACCAAAGGAAATCGAAAAAACGTCATTTTGCAGTATACTCTCACAAGGCTAGATTTCGCTAGATTTTCCGGCTTTTTCGACTTTGGTGAAGTTTTTCTTATACCTTTTTTTTTATATTATATATGACACAATTCCCTCTTATTTCATCATCGTTATCAGATTTATCTCATTATTATCGTTATCATCTTATTATCATCATTATCATCATGATCATCATCATTATCATAATTATGGCAATTATTATCATCATTATTGCAATTGTTATCATTACTATTGCAAGGATTGGAGTTATAGTATAGATTTTTGCAATAATACTAATAACCACAACAATAATAATAGTAATAAACAATAATAATAACAATAATAACGATGTTATACTAATTATGTTATAATTATCTAATTAGTATCGTATTACTGTAACTTCTTATGTTATCATAATTATTTTTTGCAATTATACATACCAGTACAATATATAATATAATAATAACAATAATAATGGCTAATAAACAATATATAACCACTAGCATTATTATATATTACTATACTTATATTTTATTGTTATTATTTACAGATATAATAGATTTTTTTGCAAGATACTAATAAGTAAGATAATAGTAATAATAATAATAAAATAATAATATATAATAATAATAATAAAATAATAATAATAAGAATAATAATAATAATAATAATAATGATAATAATACATAAAATAATTTTAATATAATATTCAATGTTATCAAAATTCTCTTTATTTCCACTTTTATCTCATTATTGTTATGATTAATACAATATGGTAAGTATTATCACTTATTACCCAATAATTGCCGAAATCACAAAAGCCCTCCCCCCCCCCCCCCCCTGAAAAAACGTCATTTTGGAGTATACTCTTCAAAAGGCTATATTTCGCTAGATTTTGCCGCTTTTCGACTTTTGGGAATGTTTTTCTTATACCTTTTTATATGTATATTATGGACACAATTCCTCTTATTATCATCAGCGTTATCATGATTATTCATCATTATATCGTATCATCATCATTATCATCATGATCATCATATCATCATCATTCTCATCATTATTGAATATTATCATCATTATTGCCAATGGTTACATTATTATTGCAGATTATTGGGAGTTATAGTATTATATTTTGCAAATAATACTAATTGAACCACAACAATAATAATAGTAATAACAATAATAAATAACAATTACGAAACGATTTAAATAATCATTTTATATCTATATCTTAACTAGTATCGTATTACTGTAATTATTTACTGTTATAATAATTATTTTGGCAATTATACTACCCAGTACAAAATAATAATAAATGATAATAATAGAATAATAATGCTAATAACAATATTATAACCACTAGCATATTATTATTATACTTATACTGATTATGATTATTGTTTATTAGTAAAGATATAATAGATTTTTGGCAATTATATAATAATTAAGATTTAAATAGTATAATAATAATAATAATAATAATAATAATAATAATAATAATAATAATAATAAAATAATAATAATAATAATAATGATAATAATAATAATAATAATTTAATAAGATTCAAATGTTATCCAAAATTCTCTTTATTGATCACTTTTATCATCATTTATTGTTATGATTAATACAATTCTGGTAATTATTATCATTATTACCAATAATTGCCGAAATCACCAAAGAAATCGAAAAAACGTCATTTTGGAGTATACTCTCAAAAGGCTATATTTCGCTAGATTTTGCCGCTTTTGACTTTGGAAGTTTTTTATACCTTTTTTATATTATATATGGACACAATTCTCTTATTATCATCATCGTTATCATGATTATATCATTATTCGTTATCTATATTTCATATTATCTCATTATCATCATCATTATCATCATTATTGCAATTATTATCATCATTATGCAATTTATCATATTATTGCAATTTTGGAGTTATAGTATATATTTTTGCAATAATACTAATAACCACAACACATTAATAATAGTAATAACAATAATAATAACAATAATAACGATTTTTTTAATAATTTTTAAATTATTTATCTTAATTAGTATCGTATTACTGTAATTATTACTGTTATAATAATTATTTTTGCAATTATTACTACCAGTACAAATAATAATAATATAAATAAACAATAATAATCTAATAACAATATTAAAACCCCACTAGCATATATATTATACTTATACTTATTATTATTATTGTTATTTTTTACAGATATTCTATATTTTTTGTAAATTATACTAATAATTAAGTTTAATGATAATATAATAATAAATATATAATAATAATAATAATAATAATAATAATAAAATAATAATAATAATAATAATAATAATTAATAATATAAAGTTATCAAAATTCTTTATTTCACTTTTATCATCATTATTGTTAATTAATACAATTCTGGTAATTATTATCATTATTACCCTAATAATTGCCGAATCACCAAAGAATCGAAAAAAACGTCATTTTGGAGTATACTTCAAAAGGCTATATTCGCTAGATTTTTGCCGCTTTTTCGACTTTTGGGAATGTTTTTCTTATCCTTTTTTATATTATATATGGACACAATTCCTCTTATTATCATCGTTATCATGATATCATCATTATTATCGTTATCATCATATTATCATCATTATCATCATTATCATCATCATTATCATCATTATTGCAATTATTATCATTATTGCAATTGTTATCATTATTATTGCAATTATTGGAGTATATAATATATTTGATATAAATAATATAACAATATAATATATAATAATTATATAATTAATAAATAATAAGTATTTTAATATTATTATATATATTATTTATCATTATACTAATACAATATAATAATAATATAATAACAATATATAATACATACAAAATAACATAGATAATAATTAATAATATACTTAATTATAATATTATAATTATTACAGTATATAATAATTTAAAAATTATATATAATTAAGATAATATAGTAGATTAATAAATTAATTAATATAATATTACCTAATAATGTACAAAATACAAAAATTATTTATCATATTAGTATTTCAAAAATTCTGTAATTTTATCATTTTTCTATAATCGTAATGTATCAAATAACCTATTTATTATATCTAAAACATCTTTGTAGATTCCGCTTTTAGATTTTGGATTTTTATTTACATTTTATTTTATATCATTATTCTATTATCATCATTCTTCATTATCATCATTTATTATGTTACCATTTTTAAATATATCATCATTATCATTTTATTCATCATTTTTCATATTATCACATTATTGAATTGTTTATA
>NW_023648963.1:5000-6578 GCF_015228065.2 Penaeus monodon | reverse complement strand
CCTAATCTTAACCAAACCCAAACCCTTTAAACCCTAACTTAATTTAACCCTTTAAAACCAACCTTAACCTAACCCAAACCTAACCTAAACCTAACCCAAACCTAACAAAACCTAACCTAAACCTATCCTAAACCTAACCTAAACCTAACCTAAACCTAACCTAAACCTAACCTAAGCCTAACATAAACCTAACCTAAACATATCCAAAACACACCAACTAACCTAAGCCTAACCTAAACCTAACCTAAACATATCCTAAACATATCCTAAACCTAACCTAAACAAATCCTAAATCTAACCTAAACCTAACCTTAATTTAACCTAAACCTAACATAAACCTAACCTAAACCTAACATAAACCTAACCTTAACCTAACCTTAACCTTAACCTATATATATATATATATATATATATATATATATATATATATATATTTATATTTATATATATATATATATACATATATATATATATATGTATATATATATATATATATGTATATATATACATATATATACATATATATACATATAAATATACATATATACTTACATATAAATATAATATATACATACTAAATAAATTATATACATTTTTAAAAAATTATATATATATATATATATATATATATATGTGTGTGTGTGTGTGTGTGTGTGTGTGTGTGTGTGTGTGTATTATATATAGTATATATGTATATACATAAAAATATGTATATATGTATATATATATATATATATATATATATATATATATATATTATATATGTGTGTGTGTGTGTGTGTGTGTGTATGTGTGTGTGTGTTTGTGTGTTTGTGTGCGTGTTAGTGCGTGTGTGTGTGTATGCGTGTTTTTATTTTTATACATATATACATCTACATATGTATATGATTATGCATATGTATATATAAATATAGAAATGTGTATATATATATTTTTATATGTCTCTATGCTTTCCTGAGTATGTGTTTGGTGGGTATCTTTTTAAAGAAATGTATCTTAATGTAACCGAGCCAAACTCCACCAAACTTAACCTAACGCTACTTAACCTAACCTAACCGAAACCTAACCTAAACTAACCTAACCTTACCCAAACCTAACCAAACTTAACTTAACGTAACCTAAACCGAACCCAAACCTAACCCAAACCTAACCCTAACCTAGCACAAACCTAACCCAAACCTAACCCAAACCTTACTTTAACCTAACACTAACCCAACCCTCACCTAACTTTAACCTAACCTTAACCTAACCCAAACCTAAACTAAAAATAACCTAAACCTAACCCAAACGTAATCCAAACCTAACCAAAACCTAACCCAAATCTAACCTAAACCTAACGCAAACCTAACCTAAACCTAACCTAAACCTAACCCAAAACCTAACCTGAAACCTAACCTTAACCTAACCTTAACCTAACCTTAACCTTAACCTAACCTTAACCTAACCTTAACATAACCTTAACCTAACCTAAACCTAACCTAAACCTAACCTAAACCTAACCTTAACATAACCTTAACCTAACCTAAGCCTAACCTAAACCTAATCTAAACCTAACCTAATCCTAACCTAAACCGAACC
>NW_023648962.1:0-6579 GCF_015228065.2 Penaeus monodon | reverse complement strand
TCCTTCCTTAGGGGCAGGAGTTGGCCGGGGTTTGGTGCCTCTCCGCAGTTGAGGCATCTTTTGTTTGCCGACTTGCAGTCTCGTATTTATGACTCGATATATATATTATATATATATATATATATATATAATATTTATATAATTTTAATATTATATATAACAAGTAAAAAACTAGTAGCCACAACTTACAGATCATAGACAGTAAGATTATTCCAGCCAATCGTGAGCTCGCTCCCCGATTTGCCAGATCTGCTGTCCTGTCAAATCCTTTTGTTTTTGCCCTCGCTCACGGCGTGCTTGCAACTCTTTAGCTACCAACACCCTTTTTTGACTTATGGTACTTTATGTTATGAGAGCAAAACTTGACAAGGTAATACAGACAGCTCCCCAAGCCCCGTGGTCTACCGGGGGATTGACCGGGGTAGTTTGTGTGTCCCGACCCCCTGCTGCGGTCGTTGATTGATACACACCCCTGAAAGCGGTGCTTGGTTTTTCAAGCCTCTTTTTAGAGCCCGGTGATCAAGCACTCTTGGCCTATCTTACCACTCATATTTTCCTCCCTGTATCTTCCTGGGCCTACAAGAGTTCTTGTGACCTAGTATTCGCCTGGGGGAGGTGTTGCCAGCCCCCTTGTAGCAGTTTGGGGACTAGGGATAGCCACGTAAAAAAACCCCAAATTCTCGAAAGGAACCGGAAAACCCCGCCGGCTTTCCCTTGAGAGGGTCACGCATAGAAACGGGCGTTTGCTTGCTTGAGATTTGGAAGTTCTGGTTCCCCCGGGGCCTTTCATTTAGGCCCTGGCCTTTTGTAGTTTTTAGGCTGTCTCATTTTTGTCTGAAAATCGGTGTTTTTCCCGTGGGGGGGGGATTGCCAGCAGGCGCTCCTTAGCCGTGGTGTAAGCATCTCGCATAATCTTTTTCCACACAAAAGGCTGTTTCTGTGGCTTTGTCTTGGGAAATTGCGTGTGCCGCAATTCTCCAAGTAATGTCGAGTGTGGCGTTCGGCTCGCCGAAATGCATGCAACCCCTCTTCATGTTCTATGGTTTGTATAATCTGCCATGCACAGTGGTAACCTAGGGGCCATTCTGTGCGAATGACTTCAGTACCCCCCCTTGTTTATTTAGAGAGTCCCAGGGTTTTCATACCTTGGATCTGATACCAGCGGGCCCCGAGGGGGAGGATCTGTTTCTTCTCTCTGAAGTCAGGAAAAAGGTGGCCGTCACCGTACACTTCCCCCTAAGTAATTTTTTCGGCTCTGATGTTTTTCAGGGGATTAGGGGGATACCCTCCCAACTTCGACTAACCCCGTCAGAAGCTTTACCTCTGACCCCTATGTGGCTGGGAACCCATTTAGTGTTTTCTTTCCCTGTGCAAGAATCCTCTGTCCCCGTGGAGGATGTTCAGAAGGTAATATTGTCAGGGGGTGACGCTGCTAAAGACGTCGACCCCCCTTTTGGAGTCTGTTTTTATGACACGTTCCCTCACAGACGTGTGGCTCAGTGCCCCCATGATACAACTGCCTCTGCCTGTCGGGAGGCGTTGTCTGTTCCCTCATGGTTTGGGGGGGGGGGCATCCTTGCTGCGAAGCAGGCGCCTGCATTGGTAAAGGGATCCCCCGTTTCCTCCGAGAAATTTTGTTCTGTCCCCGGAGGGGTGATGGTTGCAAAACCCTTGGGTTTTTTTTCCCTTTAGGCTAGGCATACAGTTTTTCTTTCTTTTTGCTTCCCAGTCTCTGCCCGGAACTTTCGAGGTTTTCCCCAGGGCGGACTTCGACAAAGTCGGGGTGAGGGAGTCCATGCCCTTGGCCAGTAGTGCTTCTTTGAGCTATGGGTTTTAAACACCCGGATGTGTGAGACAGCCAGGAGTGTTTGCAAACAGCTGTTATCCTTTTTTTAGGCGTCTGACTTTTTTTATTTTAGGCTTGTGTTCCGGGGAGCCTAGATGCCTTTGTAAAATTGGCTGCCTTTAAATAAATTCGTGAGGCCAAGGGGAAAAGGGTTTGCCTCCACAAGAGGTTGAGGCCCTTCCCCACCTTGGGGCCCCCCAGAATGCCCCTGGCGGTTTCGTTTTGGACTTCTCCATTTGGGTCTTTAATTTTCTCTTAATCCCAAAGAGGAGGGAGGCATAGTCTAAAATGGGCCTGAAGCATGTACATAAATGATTTTAGTACTCTGTGGGCCCTTATTGCGGCTTCCACTCTTGCTCTCATCAGAAGTCTTGATTTGTTGATCAACCAGGTAGGGACCTCCTTGGGAAGGAGAGGGTCCGGTCATCTTTCCCCCAAAGGTAGGGTATCCTGCCCACTCCAATCCATTCCGGGATTTTCAGACTTGTCCCTTAAACTCTCTGTTTGGGAGCCATGGCTTTTGGGGGTTGGGTGCAGAGTCTTTTTGACCCCGTCCTGCAACACCTCCCGGGTACCAGGTCCCGCAACGCTGGGCTTTGTTTTGGGAGTATGGCCAGTGGGGATGATACAAAATCGTCTGCATAGGAGATATCTTTCACCCCCCTGGGGGTTTTGTTTAGGATACAGGCATTAATGTATTAAAAGGGCTGGACGAGAACCCACCCTGTGGCGTTCCATTTTTCGTGGGATGTGCTGTGTAGGTGACCTTTGGAATTTTCTCTGGGTGTTCTATTCTAAAGTGTCACCTATCCCAACCAAGAGCTTACCCTGATTCCTTTTTTGGGTCAGGGTCCCTAATTTTCAAGAGGACTTGCCATTCAAAAACCCGGGAAGGGAAACTGCCCCAGATGTGCCCTAAATTATTGTGTTTTAAGAGCTGGTTATGCTGTGCGCTGTGCTCATGCCCCCGATGAAAACCCTGGAGGTGTTTTTGGGGGGGGTCCCCTTTTTTCCCTCGGAGCCGGGGCAGTACCTCCCTCGGCGTCTTGGCCCGACAGCTGAGGGAAAAGATGGGCGGTACTTCCCTGGCTCCTTTGGTTTTGGGAGGGGGCTATGGAACCCCTTCCAACTCTGGGGGGAAATGGAAGTTTTCCCCGGCTTGGTTTTGGGGGTTTCAGGAATGCAAGCTCACCACCATCCCGGTGCGAAATGATGGGCGAGATCCCGCAGACCCGGGGTGGTTGGAACTGGCTTTTTATGCATTTTTAGTTCCCTCAGAGAAAAAATAAAGTCTGGTTTTCAGGTTCGGCGCCCTTTCTCTGATGTGAGCAATCTGTCTGGTTGTAGGCGTTTTGTTTTCCCTCAGTTCGGCTGGCAGGTGTTGCTATCGTTTTCACAGAGAACTCGTGCGCCAGTCTGTTTGGCCCCCGGGGGTCATGGAGCATGCATCTCGGGATGAGCAACTGGTGGGTCGCTTGACCCTTCCCTAGTTGAGAGGGGGGTCGGTGATCGAAAGGGCTCACACCATAGCCACTTTTTCCTCCTCACTCTGCTGGCAGTTTCCTTGGATCCCTAACACCTCCCTTAGGGGGGCTAGGTTGCGGGGTTCTTTTCCTTCGGAAATGTTTTTGGGAATATTTACCCCGTGGTTCCTCCTGACTCGTCATTGGTACCAGGCGTTTTTTGTGACTCCGGACCCAGGCCCCAGTTTTGGGGTATGGTCATGAGGGTGCCCCCAAAGGCATTTACAAGTCGGTTTTTTAGCACTTCCAATTTCGTTTGTGGGTTTTATTGCTTTCAGAAGCGGGCCCGGGCCTGGGAAACCCGCCCGTTTGGGCCCTTTTCTGTTTTCCTCTTGGATTCGGGCGTGGTATTTTCTGGGGCCCCTACCCTGAGGGTTGTTATAGTGCCATAATGGTCCTAGTGACAGTCTCATCAAAATCATTTCCCCCAGAGTCGCGTGGCCAGGGGGGGTCTAGGACCCCTCCTCTGACATGATTGGGTCCTGGTATTGAGGGGGAGCGATCTCGGGCACGTTGGCTATGTGTAGCCGCCGGATCCGGTTCCCTGCAGGACCAGGGTGGGGTGGTGTGCGTTGAAGTTTCCCCCTATGATCACTCGGGGCGGTGCTGCAGAAGCACTACTGGCTGGTTCTAAGTACCAAGTTTGGCCGGCTGACCTTGTACTATTTCGGGGGCCCCCGGCCACTAAATTTCCCGAGGGAAAGAGTTAACGAAAAGGGGGAAATCGCGGGTCTTTAAAACCTGCAACTCTAGTGATGGGGGTGGGTTTTTGGGTCCCTGAAAAGGATTCCCGACCAAAAACGGGAACCCCCTACGTCCTCTACAGCCCCTTCAAGAGGGGAAGAGGGTGGGTTTGAAATTCCCTGTCCTCCTTTGGGTCAGGGGCGTAGATCACGCCCAATTCCCCCTACCCATGTCCTCAGGGGGATTAAAAATTTTTCCCAAAACCAAAGGGGCGACCCTCTCCTTAAAAGAGGGAAGCCCTCCTGCAAGCCCTTTTCGACGACAAAAATTCGAACGTTAAGGATCATCAGCACCCACGACTCGTTCATTACGTATTCAAGATGAAGTAATGCAGAGCACTGTTCTCTCCCAACCGTGGACCCCCAAAAAAAAAGGGATTTAAACCCCAAATGCCTCCAGAACAAAAAGAAAAGCTCACGCTTTTTTTTCAAACAACTAATAGAGAACTAGTGAAGAATCACCAAAAGATTAAAAGAAGACTTAAAAGGGAAACCCTGCCAAACCAAGATGGGACATTTTCGTAATGAAAAATGTTCCCTGATAAAAGTACAGTTCTCTGACCCCCAAACTGCACCAAATACAAAAAAAAGGGTTATATATTTTAACATATACATTACCCCTGACAGTCAACCTGAAAGGTTTACAACATTGTGCAGGCTCACTGCTACAATATGGGACTACGAACCAACTGCCCTGACAAGGACAAAAAAAATCAAATTGTCTAATGTGGGGCTAAAAACCCCAACTACAGAACTGCAAATCAGAAAAGAAAAAATGTCTCAAGCGGGGAAGGTCATCGGCCCTGGCCAATTTTCCTCCCCCCAGGAAAAAAAACCATGAAAAAAAACAAGAAAAAAAAAAAAACAAAAAGAAGAAGAAATGAAAAAAATTACAAAAAAAAAGGTTGCAAAACACATGCAAACAAAATAGCAGCCACCCCAAAACTGGTTTAAACCACTTATCAAGAAAAAAAAGGAGGAAAAAAAAGAAAAAAAAGAAACCCAAGTAATTTAAAAAATTGCCCCCCTGACCTATCTGTAGAATAAAGACAGCACTAATACACCCCACCTACAAAAAATCATGGAGCCGGCCCGGGGTTTAGACACCCGCCAAAAAAAGGGTTTTTAAACGAATAAACTGCCAGAATTGATCTCGGGGAAAGGAGACTCCTGGGGGGTCTTCAAAGTTCTCCCCCACAAAAACACTTACACCCCAGCAGAAACCCTTCTAACCCAAAAAACAATATCCCCAAACCCCCTACCCGATATCGCCCACAGGACGAGCCAGAGCCGAAATCTTTACTGCACCACCAAAAAAACAACACCAACACCAAACCCAACACCAACTCCCACACCTACACAATCCCTGCCGCCCACCACACCCAAACAGTCCCCCAAAAACCACAGCGAACACAATCGTCAAACCCAAAACCCACATTTAACCGAAAACACCTTACAGACCAGAGGTCGATGATCAGTCCTTCGCCATGGGGACGGTTACAACTCAATCCAAAACAATTTGGGTCCGCCCTTTCCCCCGGAGCCCTCACGATACAAAACCTCAACAGATACAACTACACACAAATACAAGCGGGACAAAAAAAGGATTACCAAACTCAATCCAAAAACCCCATTCACAACAAAAAACAAAACACTTACAGCAGGTAACACTTCATCCAGCAGACTGATTTTAGAAACTAAAACAAAAAACCTTGAAAACCACAAATGGCTGGGACAACACAAACGTACACCATGGCTGCAAAACACCCAATTTCACTCAGCCTCACAACATTCAACATAATGTACACACAGGGCATACAGACGAAGACAAGAACTCTGCAACCAGTAAGACAACACGACCCTGATATCATCTCATAAAATCACACTCCTCAAACACCCCAAAATAAAAAAAATACAAATACAACACATACAATCCAAAAAAACAAACGGGACAAAAACGGGATACCCGCCCTCAAACAACACATCAAAATCAAAATACTAGCACTTTCACCTCAAATCATGGCCATCGAAATTGACACCCCTCATGACCCTCATCATCGCCCCACATACTCCCCCCCCCAGACCTTAATAAACCAAAACCCGACCTCTTTCACTTTGCACCCAAAAAAAAACATACATAATGGGGGCCCTTTAACGCCACCACAACTCTTCGTTACACAGACAAAAGCCCTCGGAAGAGGCCTCGCCTCCTCATCTCGACGCAGATCACCCACCTGCCCAGACGCACCAACATTTTACGTACCAACCCCCCCACATCAGACATAGTTTTCGCTAAAACACATGCAAACCTAAATACCAATAAACCCAGACGAGTCAATCGTGACACCTCCCCCGTGAAATCACACTCTCCCCAAACCCATCATGATACCTACACCGCCCCGAAAAACCTTAACATGCAAACTGGGAAGGGTTTAAAAAGCACTTTAACAACACACAACCCTGATCT
>NW_023648961.1:0-6579 GCF_015228065.2 Penaeus monodon | reverse complement strand
TTTCGCCTGTTGTTTTTTTAAAACCCTTTACTATTTTTAGCCTTACTTTCTTTTCCCCTCTACCTTATTCCCTTTTTAAAAAAAAAAGGGGAAAAGGTTTTTGATGTTTTAATAACTGTTTCCCTTTATTTTCCTTTTCCTATTTTTCTCTTGTTTCTTCCTTGTCTTTTTCCCCTTCCGGGTGGGGGGGGGGGATCTGGGCGTTAATAAAAGGGGGTGGCCCCTTTTCGGATTGGTTTTGAGTTCTGAAAGCCGAACGCTCATGACCAAAGAACGGAAAGGCGTTTCGCGGAATAAAAGAAATGTGAAGTTGAAAAATTTTGGTTTCACAACCATAATATGTTACCCTCATAACAACCCCACCTCAACAAAAAAAAAACACAAATAATTCACACCACAACAACACACACAACACAACACACCCCCACACCAAATACAAAAAACAATAAAAAAAAAACATCAAAAACAAACATATAAATATTTTATATATATTTTAATATATATATATATATATATGCATTATATATTATATATATATATATATATATATAAAATTTCAATATATATATTAATACTATAATATTATATATAATTTATATATATAAAATTTTTGGGGATAATTTTAAATTTTTTTTTTTTTTTTTTTTTTTTTTTTTTTTTTTTTTTTTTTTTTTTTGGGGGGGTGTTTTTTTTTTTGGTTGTTTTGTGTTTTTTTTAAACTATATATGGTGTGTGTACATAATTTTTCCCCTAACTTCTTCTTTATTTGATGTCCAAACGGTTATCGTTGGAAGAAACATCCGACGCTTCAGATCTATCAGAGTATCGACGCAAACCCGGGCAGAGGGGAAACGATTTCTCCTCTCTTATTCCACCCAAAGAGATCCCCGCCTTTCCGTCTTTCCTGGTCTGTTTCATTTCGTGCTGGTTTTCCCAAAAGACAAGGAAAAAATCAAAGAAAACAAAAAAGAAGGCAAAAAAATTTTAAAATACCCCGAAGATACACACCCCACACACACACACACAACCCCGAGAAAGAAAAGAGAGAGGAGAGAGAGAGAAAAGAGAGAGAGAGAGAAGAAAGGAGGGAAAGGGGATTCGAATTTTATTAAAACAACATTATAACCTTTCCCCTTCTTTTTCTCTCTCTTTTACCTTCCCTTTTCTCTTTTTGGCCGCAATACCCCTTTTTACTCGCAATCATATGAATTTTAAATTTACGTTCTCCAATAACTACGTAAAGGGGAGGTGACGGAGGGGAAATAACGGAAGGGGACAGGGGAGGAAAAGGGTAGGGGAAGGAGGAAGTGGGGGGGAAGGGGAGAGATCTCGTTTTATCCCCGAAACAAAAAGGCAGAATACTTTTTATACCCACCATCCTGTTAAAAAAAACCCTTTCATAGGTCTCTCATTTATCCCCAAAATACCCCAAAACTAGGAAAAAAAAGTAGAACGCTACACACATGTGCAGGACAAACGGGTGGGGGAGGAGGATCGGGGAATGGGGGGAAGAGAAAAAACATGTGAGAAATTGTATATGTGTAGGGTATGTGTTGTGTGTGTGTGTGTGTGGGTGTGGGTGTGTGTGTGTGTGTGTGTGTGTGGGGTCAATAATAAAATATTATATATATTATATATTATATTATATATATATATAAATATATTATATAATATATATTTTAAAATTTCCAAAATTTTATATAATATTATATATTTAATATCATATATATATATATAATATTTAAAGATAATATTATATTTAAATTAATTATAACACAAAACCACACAACCACCGTTTTATATATAATATTTGTAAAATATATATTAAAATTTATATATAATAATATTATATATATTATATAATATATTATGCACATTATAATACATCAACACCAAAAAAAACCACACCACACACACACCCACAACACACCACACACACACACCACACACACATCACCACACCACCCCAACCACAAAAACACACACACACCACACACACACACCACACACACACACACACTATATATATATATTATTAATTATAAATTTAATTTATTATATTGTAAATATATTATATTATATTTATATATTTTAATTATTAATATAATTAATTATATTATATTAAAAAATATATTTTTTAATATATTTATATTTTTATATATATATATATTTATATATATATTAAAAAATTATTTTCACTTTGGTCTACACAACACAACACACACACCCCAAACACACACCACACACACACAATATTTATATATATATATATATATATATATTTTAATTATAATATATATATTTAAATAATATTATATATATATATATTATTAATATAATATATATTTTGTGTTGTGTGTGTGTGTGTGTGTGTGGTTTTGGGGTGTGTGTGTGTATATAAAATTTATTATGTGTGGTGTGTGTGTGTTGGTGGTGGTGTGTGTGGGGGGGTGTGTGTGTGTGTTTGTGTGTGTGTGTGTTTGTGTGTGTTGTGTGTGTGTGAGTGTGTGTTGTGTGTTGTGTGTAATTGTTGTGTGTATAATATTATAATGTCATTTATATTTAAACTTATATATATATATAAAATAATATATATTTTAATATATTTTATATAAAATTAATATCATAATTACACCCATATGTGTATTAAAAGTACACACCCCCCACAACATAATAATATGTATATATAAATAATTATATATATATAATATTATAATTTTTTTAAATTATATATATAATTAATATTTACAATTCTAAATTAAAATATATATACCTATTGTTTTTTTTCACACACACAACAATATATATGAAATTATTTATATATATATAAAAAAATTATATATTATATAATATAAATTATATATATATATATATATATATTATTAATATATAAAACACACTTTGTGTTGTGTGTGTATATATCCACACATATATTATATATTTATATATATTATAATATAATATATTAATATAATTATAATTTTTATTTTAATCATATATATTATATAATAAATTTATATATTATATATTATATATATTATGTATAACACACACACACCCCACACACACACAACACACAATTTATATATATATATGTAATAATTTTAATAAAATTTTAATTTTATATTATATATATATATATATTAATTACTTTTTTTTTTCTTTAAACTTATAATAATATTAATAATATTTTATAAAATTTTTAATATAATATTATTATTAAAATTTATATATATATTTTTATATATTTATATATAAAATTTTATAAAAATATATGTATTTATATGTAATATGAACACACATATATATTATATATATATATATATAAAATATATATATATTTAATATTGTTTTTATATATTTATATAAAAATATATAATTTTTAATATATAATTTTTGTTTTTATTGGTGTTTGGTGTGGGTTTTGTGTGTGTTTTTTTGTGTGTGTGTGTGTGTGTGTGTGTGTGTGGGGTTTGTTGGGTGTTGTGTTTGTGTGGTGTGTGTTGGGGTGTGTGTGTGGTGTGTGTGTGTGTGTGTGTGTGTGTGGGTTGTGTGTGTGTGTGTGTGTGTGTGTGGTGTTGTGTGGTGTAGTGTTGTGGTTTGGTGTGTGTGTTTTTGGGTTTTTTTTTTTTTGTGAAAATACATTTTTGTCATAAATTATTTTTAATGGTTTAAAATTATAATATAAAATATTATATATATATATTATTTATATTATATACCATAAAAAACCAATACATATACCACAAATTTTTTAAAAATAAAAAAAAAAAAAAAAAAAAAAAAAAAACAAAAAAAAAAAAAAAAAAAAAATAAAAAAATTTTAAAAAATATTATATATATATATAAAAAAATCTATATAAATATATATAAATATAATATATTATATTAACTATAATATATATTAATATATATATAATATAATTATAAATTATATATTAATAATAATAATATGTTGTGTTGTTGTGGTTGTGTGTTGTTGGTGTGGTGTGTGTGGGGTGTGGGGTGTGTGTGTGTTTGTGTGTGTTTTATATATTATATATAAATATTAATTTAATTATACATATATATATACATATATATGCGTGTACATATATGTATATTTTATTTTTGTTAAAGTGTAATCTATATAGTAAAAACAAATATACATACTACATACATACTATATATAGTATTTTTTTGGGGATATATTGTATTTTTAATATTATATACATAAAATATACATACATACAGACTACATACATACATTATCATCCAATAACGGTATCTCATGTTTTAGCAGCCGTGGACCTCCCACCACCCCCTTCGCCACTCAACCGTCTTACCTTTTCTTTCCCTTTTACCATCACAACCCGAAAATATTTTTGATGTTGTCGCCAGTTTGTCTTGGGGTTTTTGCCTCTCCTCTGTTTCCATCACCATCCCTGTCCAAAAAGTCTTTCTCATATTTTACTTTTTCATCACATGCCCAATAAAATTTAATTTCCCCTGTTCAAGATGTCCAACAGCCGCTGTACAATTTTTTTTCTCAGCACTTATCTTCGTCTTTTTCTCTGTCCGCTAATCGCGTAATCGCTGTAACACCAATTTCAAAAATATTGCTTTTTTCTTTTCTATACTTCAGCACCCAAAACTCAGAACTATGATGCAATTGGGAAAAATAATGATTTTAAAACCTCACTTTGTCCCCAAGGTAATGCCCTTTGGTCTTCCAGATTTTTGGAGCAATTGGGCGTTTTGGGAAAGGCAATTCTTCTTTTTATCTCGGGGAATCACCCCTATGTATTAGTTAAAACAGCTCCAAAATAAAATGACTCTTTCACATCTTCCCCTCATTTCCCTTGATTGTAAAATGTTCATCATTGTTTATTGCCGGTATCTTTGAATCTTCATGATCTTATTTTCTTGGTTAAAAACCAAAACCCGCCTTTTCGCTTGCTTCTTTAAATTTTTCTAGTAGTTGTTGTAGTTCAGTGATAGCTGGCAAACAAAAAATAATTTATCGGCGTACCTCAGTTTGATTTTTGTATCCTCCCCAAAACCACAGTTCCTTCAAAATTCTCTAGAGCACCTCTCATAAATTTTTTTCAGAATATATTTTAAAAAGGGGCGGAGAAGAAGCAAACCCCGTCGATCCTTTTTTTCTTCGAACCTTTTTTGTTAACCCATAAGTGGTTCTTACGCAGCTTGTTTTTGGTCATAAGGCTTTTTTTAGTTTGGGGAAGTGTTTTTGGAAAATTCTATCGTTCATGTTTTCCAGAGGATACGTGATCAACAGTATCAAAACTTCACATAAACGAGAAACACAGGTAAGGTCTTTTTGTGTTCCTGTTTTTTCTCTATGATCAATTTTAGATTTAGAATCTGGTTTCTGGGACCCTTTTTCCCGGGCGAAATCCTGCTTTTTCGTCTGCATTTTTCCTCTCTTAACTTCAAATTCATTCTTTCACAATAATTTTAAAAAAATTTTTCTGCTGTGACTTATTAAAGCATTGTTCTATTATTTTTGCTTGGAGTGCGTCACCTTTTTTTGGTATGGGGTAAAAATTATTTTACCCAGTCTTCTGCCCTCTTCTTTATTCATTTTTTTGACAGAGTTTTTTAGAAGAAATATTCAAAACTTTCGCCAGCATTCTTAATTGTTCTGCTGTTATTTCATCTATTTCCCGGGGGTCTTGTTTTTCTTTTCTTCCTTTTGGCTTTTATAAAATTGTCTAGCAGCGGGGGTGGGTTATCTTGTTGTCATTTATCTAATTAATGTTGTTGTTTTGATCTTTATTTTTTTGTATAGGTTGGAAAAAAATTGATTCCCTCTTCTTTGCTTCATACAAAAATATATATAAATATGAAAATGGGAAAAATGCAATGTCGCAGATATATATATATAATATATTATATAAAATTTTTATATATATATATAAAATATTATATATAAAAAAGAGAAGAGAAGAGAGGAGAGAGAGAGAGAGAGAGAAGGGGCAAGAGAGAGACAAGAGATAGATAGATAATAGATAAAAAAGATATGTATATATACTAAAAAAATATATATATATATATATATATATTAAATTTTATTATATATAAATATGTAAAATATATATAAAAATTTATCTATATAATATCCATCCATCTGTTGTCCATCTTCTGCCCGCTATATGTTGTGTTTTCAAATCAATTGTACCTAATCTCGCGCCCCACGCTTTTACCAGCAGCTTGTATTTAAAAGTTTTTCGAATTCGGAATTCTACTCCCCGTGAAGGAACAAAAAGCGACCTGCTTACGTCAGCGAGCAGCCGAGCAGGAAATTTACATGCACAACGAAAGGGCCAAGACATGCAAAAAGACAGCTGTAAAGGGACAAAATCTGACAATAACGCTGTGACGAATTAGCATGCTGATTCTTTTTAAAGATTTTCTTTAAAAAAAAAAAAAAAAAAAAACAGGAAAAAAAAGCGAAAAAAGAAGGGAAAAAAAAAAGAAAAAAAAGGAAAACTAGGTTTTAAAAAAAAGAGGAAAGGGGGAAAAAAATAAAAAAAGGGCAAAAGGATAAAACTTTCTTTTTTCCCTAAAAATAAAAAG
>NW_023648960.1:24407-33430 GCF_015228065.2 Penaeus monodon | reverse complement strand
TTAAAAGGGGGGCGTAAACTTGTTTTTGTGTTTCATTGGTTTTCCCTTTGTAATTCAGCATGTCTCGTGTCGACAGGCTGCTTCCTCGGCATCGTGGACGGCAGTGTTGCTCTCTCCTGCAGTACCTTTCGCATGAAATTTTAAGCGCTGGCCACTGTTTCCATCCCGTGCTAGGTTTACTGCTTTGCTTAAATGATACTGAGTAAAACCCACGTGCAATCCACGCCTCGAATATACTGTTGTATCAAATATTTTCTCTCTCTAGCCCTCTTTCTCACACCGTGTGTGCATTGGTCAGTCTCTTCGCTCTCTCTCTTTCTCTCTTTTTCTTTTTCTCTCTCTCTATATCTCTCTCTTCCTTTCTCCCCTCTTTCTCTCTCTTTCTCTCCTTCCCTCCTTTACTCTTTCATTCTCCCTGTTGTACAGTGGAGCGATCAGTGTAGCAAGACGGAGCCAGTAACCTCACCGCTCCACCCCCATGTTCCCTGCAGCTGTGCTATCGCTCCTCCAGCTGGAACGGTCACACTTATCCCGAGAATGACCTAGGCCCAGAGAGTTCGGGTCCAGCGTCAGCGCTATAAATGTACAGGGGGAGCGATCAGTGTAGCAGACGGACCCAGTGACCTCAACTCGCTCTCCCCCCAATGCTTCCTGCAGCTGCTGCTATCGCTCCTCCAGCTGGAACGGTCACTATTTAAAACCGATAGACCTAGGCCTCAGAGAGTTCGTGCTAAGCATCCGACGCGGTAAGGTCAGCTCCGCCCTCTCCCTCCGGGCAGTGGCTGTGGACCCGCACACCACCTTTACCCATACAGACATGTCTCGGTTTTTATACTGCGTGTGTTAACTCTCAGAAATAAAGAGTGAAGCCGTTAACAAGTATAACTACCCTCGTCACCATTTTTACTAAGGATGATAGCCCTTTACAGTCTGGTGGCAGCGAGGGCCGTTGCATCCTTTTGGCATGAACAACGGACAACCATCCCCGAAGAAAAATTGCTCGACCGCTAGAAGACATGTCGAAAAACAAAAAAAAAAAAAAACAAGTAAGTACACGTTGGCCCCTTTTTATTTCTTTTCCTTCTTCTCCATAATGTGTTAAGCCATTGTTTTTTTGTTGGGTTAAAAGGTGCTAATGACAGCAAATGGCACGTTCTCCACTATTTTTCCACCTCTGATCGCATTTCCGTGTGATCGAGTATGCAACCAATAAGCATGAATATCGTTCGTTACTTAAGTAATTAATAAATTCTCTCGTTTTAGAGATTTATATTGTTTCAACTGCAACGAATTAACGCGTTCGTGTTTTTATCTTACACGAATATCTTTTCATTTTTCCTCTCCACGCCCAGACCTGCCCGTACCTTTCTTTCGCCCCCGGTCACTTGGATTAGAAAAAGGTTATTTCCTGTCTTGACCTGACCTCACTTCTTTTCCCGGTCGGTGGCAACTTGGGATGGGTCTGATGAATCCTGTTTTTGGTGTTTTTTTTGTTGACCCCTTTGGGGAATTAACCATAGCATTGTTACATTGCTTTTTGGTGACACGTTCTATCGGCGCTAGAGTGAGGCATGTAACATAATTTCATAAATTGATTATTTGAATTAGCATAGGATCTTCCCCCATATCATAGTGCACAGAATTCCCCGATATTCCCCCGGGGGTTTGTGAAAACGCCTAATAGATCTGTGCCCCGTCGTTCGAAAGTAGGTACAAAAAACCGAAGTTATTCGTTCAGCACCTTTGAGTCGGTGTGACCGGGGGTTATGTCCGTTAATTAATGTAGGACTAGGGTTTAAGCTAGAATCATTATTCGCTATCAATAACACCTTTCTCTCCTCCTCAAGTCGCTTGCATGTTTTGGGTACACCCCAAGCGTTTGTGTGATTCGTGAAAATTTATATATCCTTCGGGAATTTGCGAGCGCCCATTACAGATACACAGAAGAGAGCAGTTATTTTTCCTGGCTCGAGTCGCTTCAGTATATACGGCATTTGGGTATAGGATCCCCCTGTTATTGAGTTTTTTTGAAGTCTGACGTGAAAAAGCTGGGACATGTACCTCGGCAGTTCAGATTCTGACCCCGAGAAGTTTTGCTTGATAAAAATTTGGCGAATATTTTTTCATGTCACCATTCATTCATGCGTACATTCTGTCGCATATAGTTGAAATAATCTAAATAGCTAGCATTGCTAATTTACTTCAGTTTGTTATAGGAATGCTAATATTCGTGTTTGTGATTCATTCTCTGTGTGAGGTCACTCTCGCTTTCCCTCTCTTTAACGCTAGCTGCACTCACAACGCATACAAGCGTCTGTTGTGACAAGTGGTTCGACATAATGTATAATTTACATCTATTTCTTATTGTGTGACGACTATGGTTCAAATAGATCTTTGCGGATCGCCTTTGTCGTTCCCTTATTACTCTCATATCTATCAGAGACGTTTGGTAGTTCAAGCTAGGTCTTTGCGACCGCTTCTGACGTCTCCCTCTTATATTTTTTTATTTATCTTTTTGAAAATAAAACACAAAATGAAAAAAAAAACGAAAATAAATTAAAACCCAACATTAAAAACCCCAAATTTATAAATAACCCGGGTAGTGGTAGATAACACCCCCTCTTCTCTGTTGCCTTTCTTTTCTTACTCTGGGCCCTTTCGTGTATGATCTGGCTCCCCGAAATATATATTGCAGTCGGACCGAACCGGGACCGAAGGAGAACCGCTACAGTTCCGGTCACCTTTGATGCCGTGGGAAGGACGTCATCGAAGATCGCCATAGGCCCGCGGACCGAGATTTTCGTCAGAAAAGGTGTTAAGCCGTCCCCGTGTAGTGGACGGGGGTTGCCTGCCAGACTCCCCGTAGATTCAGCGAACCAGCACCTTTGCTGCAGGGACCAGTCGCCCCAGAATGCTGTGCATAGGCGACGCCTGGCGGACGCCTGCCCGATCGGTCAAAATCCAGGAGCTCATAGCGCAGGTATCAACCTCCCCGAGATGCCGCCCCGCCCGACGCCAGTAGATCCGGATGAAGATTACGAGGACGTGTGGACGCGAGAAGGACCCGGACGAGACTGTGAGGACGTGTGGACGAGGACGCCGCCGAGTTTGGCCTGGGCCCGGGCTACGAGGAGGGATAGATGAATCTGAAGTCAAGGAGGACCTGTGCGAGACTTTCGAGAAGTGTGGAATCGAGGACGGACAGTTACACCGAGGACCCGGAGGATGAGGACAAATGGACGAGCAGCCACGAAGAGCACCCGGACAACGCGCGAGAACGAGATGACCAGCCCGGTTAGGTCACCCTTTATGCAAAAACCTAAGGCGCCTTGAGGGCGAAGCATGAGTAGGTGTCCGAGCAATGTACAGTGGAGCGATCAGTGTAGCAGACGGAAACCAGTGACCTCACCTCGCTCTCCCCCCCTGCTTCCCGCAGCTGCTGCTATCGCTCCTCCAGCTGGAACGGTTTACTACTTATACCGAGAATGACCTAGGCCTCAGAGAGTTCGTGGATAAGCATCGACGCGGTAAGGTCAGCTCCGCCCTCTCCCTCCCGGGGAGCTGGCTGCTACCCGCCCCACCACCTACCCATACTAGACATGTCTCGTGTTTTTAAATGCGTGTGTCACCTCTCAGAAAAAGAGTGAAGGCCGTTAAAAAAAAAAAGTATAACTACCCTCTGTAAACCATTGTACTAAGGCCACACACATGCATATGTGTGTGTGTAAAATATATAAAATATATATACATATATTTATACAATATATATATATATATACATATATTATATATACATATATATATAACACATGGTCCCGTGGTTTGAGCACTAGACTCCGACCCTCTGGTCACGAATTTAATTCCCTGCCGCGGCAGTCGTAAAAATGCCTGCGCTCGACTGCTGGCTCGAGCCTGAGAAAACGACATATCGTTAAAATAAACGCAGGTGGGCGTAGGATAGCAACCGCCGCCGTCTCTTTATGTGCGTGCGTCAGCATGTAGGCTGTGGTACACACAATATGGATATACAGACCCACAAATGCACACGCAAATACAGAGAAACAAATTCACATGCACACAAATAGACCCCAAAAAAGATTGCATTTACATACAAACAAACAAATGCATTCTAAGATTTTGACGCCGGAAACATCGCTTTCACGATGTCACCATCGGTCGCATGAGCGACAGTGTCCCTCGAAGAACATGGCATTTGAAATTTGACTATTATACACGCGCGTCTTCACTCACATTAAAAATACATACAGCCCTGTACAGCTTGACCAATTTCATATCTTATTCCAAAGCCAACATGTTTCATTAGAATTACAGCCGTGTACAGCATGACCAATTTAAAATTCTTATTCCAATGCCAACATATTTCATTAGAATTTCAGCCGTGTACAGCAGACCAATTACATATTCTTATTCCAAAGTCAACATGTTACATTAGAATCAACATGGGCCATTTGTTTTTTTTGACAAAGTGTATGGAATGCTCCTTTCATAAACAATGATTTAATTTATGATATCTACAGTCGTTACTTGTCAGACATTTCTCATTATTTTACAGAAAGTCACAGAGTATATATATTATATAATATTATACTCTGTGACATTCTGTAAATAAATGAGCAATGTCTGAAAAGTAACGACTGTAGATATCAATAAATTGAATCATTGTTATGAAAGGAGCATTCCATACACTTTGTCAAGATAAAAACTAATGGACATGTTGATTCAATGTAACAGGGTGACATTGAATAAGAATATGTAATGGTCATGCTGTACACGGCTGTAATTCTAATGAAAACATGTTGGCATTGGAATAAGGGAATATGTCATGCTGTACAGGGCTGAATTCTAAGGGTAACATGTTGGCATTGGAATAAGAATATGTAATGGTCAAGCTGTACACGGCTGTAATGTATTTCTAATGTGAGTGAAGACGCGCGTGTATAATTGTCAAATTTCAAATGCCATGTTCTTCGTGGGACATGCGACCGATGGTGACATCGTGAAAGCAATGTTTCCGGCGTCAAAATCTTGGAATGCATTTGTTTATTTGTATGTAAATGCAATCTTGTGTGTCTATTGTGTGCATGTGAATTGTTTCTCTGTATTTCGTGGGGCATTTGTGGGTCTGTATATCCATAATTTTGTGTACCACAGCCACATGCTGACGCACGCACATAAAAGAGACGGCGGCGGTTTCTACCTACGACACTGCGTTTAACTTTAACGATATGTCGTTTTCAGGTCGAGCCAGCAGTCAGAGCGCAGGCATTTTTTCGGGCTGCCGCGGCAGGGAATTAAATTTGTGACCACGAGGGCGGAGTCTAGTGCTCTAACCAAATGGACCCCTGGATATATATATGTATAATATAAAATGTATATATATGTATAATATGTATAAATATATGTATATAATTTGTATATATATACACACACACATATGCATGTGTGTGGCCTTTGTACAATGGTAAACAGAGGGAGTTATACTTGTTAACGGCTTCACTCTTTATTTCGGGGAGGTGACACACGCAGTATAAAAACACGAGACATGTCTAGTATGGGTAAGGTGTGTGCGGGTAGCAGCAGCTCCCCGGAGGGAGAGGCGGGAGCTGACCTTACCGCGTCGGATGCTTAGACGAACTCTCTGAGGCCTAGGTCATTCTCGGTATAAGTAGTGACCGTTCCAGCTGGAGGAGCGATAGCAGCAGCTGCAGGAAGCATGGGGGAGAGCGAGGTGAGGTCACTGGTCCGTCTGCTACACTGATCGCTCCACTGTACATTGCTCGGCCACCTACTCATGCTTCGCCCGAGGCGTCTTAGGTTTGCTTTCAAGGGTGACCTAACGGCTGGTCATCTCGTTCTCGCGCGTTGTCCTGGTGCATCTTCGTGGCTGCTCGCCATGTTGTCCTCATCCTCCTGGCCCCTCGGTGTAAACTGTCCGTCCTCGATGTCCACACGTTCTCAAAAAGTCTCGCACAGGTCCTCCTTGCTTCAGATTCATCTATCCCCCCTCGTAGTCCTGGCCCAGGCCAAACTCGGTGGCGTCCTCGTCCACACGTCCTCACAGATCTCTTTCCAGGTCCTTCTCGCGTCCACACGTCCTGTAATTTTCATCCGGATCTACGGGCGTCGGGGCAGGGGCGGCATCTCGGGAGGTTGATACCTGCGCTATGAGCTCCTGGAGTTGAACCGGATCTGCAGGCGTCCGCCAGGCGTGCCTATGCACAGCATTCTGGGGCGACGGGGTACCTGCAGCAAAGGTGCTGGTTCGCTGAATCTACGGGGAGTCTGGAAAGGCAACGCCCGTCCACTACACTGGACGGCTTAACACCTTTTCGGGACGAAAAATTCGGTCCGCGGGCCTATGGCGATCTTCGATGACGTCCTTCCCACGGCATCCTAAGGTGACCGGAACTGTAGCAGGTTCTCCTTCGGTGCCGTGTCGGCCCGATGCAATATATAGTCGGGGAGCCAGATCATACACGTAAGGGCCAGAGTAAGAGAAAAAGAAAGGCAACAGAGAAGAGGGGGTGTTACTACCACTAGCCGGTTTTTTATGAAATTGCGGTTTTTAATGTTGGTTTTAATTTATTTTCGTTTTTTTTTTCATTTTGGGGTTTTATTTCACAAAGATAAAAGAAGAAAATATAAGAGGGAGACGTCAAAAGCGGTCCGAAAAAGACCTAGCTTGAACTCCCAAACGTCTCTGATAGATATGAGAGTGATAAGGGAACGACAATGGCGACCCGCAAAGATCTATTGAACCATAGTCGTCACACAGATAAGAAATAGAGTAACTTATACATTATGTACGAACCACTTGTCACAACAGACGTTTGTATGCGTTGTGAGGACAGCTAGCGTTAATGAGAGGGAAAGCGAGAGTGACCTAACACAGAGAATGAATCACAAACACGAATTTTAGCTTTTCACTATAAAAAAACTGAAGTAAATTAGCAATGCTAGCTATTTAAAAATTATTTCAACTATATGCGACAGAATGTACGCATGAATGAATGGTGACATGAAAATAAATATTTGCCAACTTTTTATGCAAGCAAATCTTCTCGGGGTCAGAAATCTGAACTGCCGAGGTACATGTCTAGCTTTGCACGTCAGACTTTAATAAAACTCAATAACAGGGGGATCCTATACCCAAATGCCGTATATGATGAAGCGACTCGAGCCAGGAATATAAAAACTGCTTCTTCTGTGTATCTGTAATGGGCGCTCGCAAAATTCCCGAAGGATATATAAATTTCACGAATCACACAAACGCTTGGGGTGTACCCAAAACATGCAAGCGAATTGAGGAGGGAGAGAAAGGGGTGATTGATAAGCGAATAATGATTCTAGCTTAAACCCTAGTCCTACATTAATTAACGGACATAACCGGGGTCACACCGACTCAAAAGGTGCTGAACGAAAACTTCGGGTTTTTTGTACCTACTTTTGAACGACGGAGCACAGATCTATTTGGCGTTTACACAACCCGGGCAATATCGGGCAATTCTGTGCACTATGATATTGGGGAAGATCCTATGCTATATTCAAATAATACAATTTAATGAAATTATGTTAATGCCTCACTCTAGCCCGATAGAAAGTGTCACCAAAAAGCAATGTAACAATGCTATGTTAATTCCCAAAGGGGTCAACAAAAATAACAACCAAAATCCCGGGATTCATCAGACCCACCCAAGTTGCCACCGACCGGGAAAAGAGAAAGTGAGGTCAGGTCAAGACAGGAAAATAACCTTTTTTTAATCCAGTGACCGGAGGCGAAAGAAAAGGTACGGTAGGTCTGGGCGTGGAGAGGAAAAATGAAATGATATCGTGATAAGATAAAATCACGAACGTGTTAAATTCGTTGCAGTTTAAACAATATAAACTCTAGAAACGAGAGAAATTTTTTAATACTTAAGTAACGAACGAATTCATGCTTATGGTTGCATACCGATCACACGGAAATGCGATCAGAGGTGGGGAAAAATAGTGGAGAAAAGTGCCCTTGCTGTCATTAGCACCTTTTAACCCAACAAAAAAACAAGGCTTAACACATTTTATGGAGAGAAGAAGGGAAAAGAAATAAGAAAGGGGCCCAAACGTTTTACTTACGTGTTTTTTTTTGTTTTTGTTTTTCGACATGTCTTCTAGCGGGTCGAGGCAGATTTTTTTTCGGGGATGGTGTGTCCGTGTTGCATGCCCAAAAAGGATGCAACGGCCCTCGCTGCCACCCGACTGTAACGGGCTATCATCCTTAGTACAATGGTGAACAGAGGGTAGTTATACTTGTTAACGGCTTCACTCTTTATTTTTGAGAGTTAACACACGCAGTATAAAAACACGGGGACATGTTAGTATGGGTAAGGTGGTGTGCGGGTCACAGCAGCTGCCCGGAGGGAGAGGGCGGAGCTGACCTTACCGCTTCGGATGCTTAGCACGAACTCTCTGAGGCCTAGGTCATTATCGGTATAAGTAGTGACCGTTCCAGCGGAGGAGCGATAGCAGCAGCTGCAGGAAGCATTGGGGGGAGAGCGAGTTGAGGTCACGGCTCCGTCTGCTACACTGATCGCTCCACTGTACATTTATAGCGCTGACGCTGGACCCGAACTCTCTGAGGCCTAGGTCATTCTCGGTATAAGTAGTGACCGTTCCAGCTGGAGGGCGATAGCAGCAGCTGCAGGAAGCATGGGGGTGGAGCGGTGAGGTTACTGCTCCGTCTGCTACACTGATCGCTCCACTGTACAGACAGAAAAGAGAATGAAAGAGTAAGAAGAGGGAAGGAGAGAAAGAGAAAGAAAGAGGGGAGAAAGGAGAGAGAGATATAGAGGGGAGGGAAAAAGAAAAAGAGAGAAAAGGGGAGAGAGAGAGAGAGACTGACCCAAAGCACACACGAGTGTGAGAAAGAGGGCTAGAGAGAGAAAATATTTGATACAACAGTATATTCGAGGCTGTGGATTGCACGTGGTTTCACTCAGTATCATTTAAGCAAAGCAGGTAAACCC
>NW_023648960.1:22376-24307 GCF_015228065.2 Penaeus monodon | reverse complement strand
TTTTCATCATTTTTCTACTGTAGTAATTGGTTTGGGTATTGGACAGTGAATTGGAACCTGCAAAAACTTTGGGGAAAAAGAATTTTAAATGGAAAGGCGGGTTAAAGGCAACACTGGCAAGTGTTGCCAAAGTGATGGTGAATGTTTTGAAATGTGTCCACGAAGTGATTGATTTTCGCTGCGGCAAGAGCCTGTGGTAACCACACGATTCTATATGTTACTAATGCTGTACTTGTGTATGTGTTTCAATGGATTTGCCTATTGACGTAATTCAGCATGTCTCGCTATCGACAGGCTGCTTTCCTTGGCATCGTGGACGGCAGTGTTGCTCTCTCCTGCAGTACCATTCGCATCAAAGTTTAAGTGCTGGCCACTGTTTCCATCCCGTGCTAGGTTTACCTGCTTTGCTTAAATGATACTGAGTGAAACCACGTGCAATCCACAGCCTCGAATATACTGTTGTATCAAATATATTCTCTCTCTAGCCCTCTTTCTCACACTCGTGTGTGCATTGGTCAGTCTCTCTCTCTCTCTCTCTTTCTCTCTTTTTCTTTTTCCCTCTCTCTATATCTCTCTCTTCCTTTCTCCCCCTCTTTCTTTCTCTTTCTCTCCTTCCCTCTCTCTTACTCTTTCATTCTCTCTCTGTCTGTACAGTGGAGCGATCAGTGTAGCAGACGGAGCCAGTAACCTCACCGCTCCACCCCCATGCTTCCTGCAACTGCTGCTATCGCTCCTCCAGCTGGAACGGTCACTACTTATACCGATAATGACCTAGGCCTCAGAGAGTTCGTGCTAAGCATCCGACGCGGTAAGGTCAGCTCCGCCCTCTCCCTCCGGGCAGCTGGCTGTGACCCGCACACCACCTTACCCATACTAGACATGTCTCGTGTTTTTATACTGCGTGTGTTAACTCTCAGAAATAAAGAGTGAAGCCGTTAACAAGTATAACTACCCTCTGTTCACCATTGTACTAAGGATGATAGCCCTTTACAGTCTGGTGGCAGCGAGGGCCGTTGCATCCTTTTGGCATGCAACACGGACACACCACCCCGAAGAAAAATCCTGCTCGACCGCTAGAAGACATGTCGAAAAACAAAAACAAAAAAAAACACGTAAGTACACGTTTGGGCCCCTTTCTTATTTCTTTTCCCTTCTTCTCCCATACATGTGTTAAGCCATTGTTTTTTTTGTTGGGTTAAAAGGTGCTAATGACAGCAAATGGCACGTTCTCCACTATTCTTCCACCTCTGATCGCATTTCCGTGTGATCGAGTATGCAACCAATAAGCATGAATATCGTTCGTTACTTAAGTAATTAATAAATTTCTCTCGTTTCTAGAGATTTATATTGTTTCAACTGCAACGAATTTAACGCGTTCGTGATTTTATCTTATCACGAATATCATTTCATTTTTCCTCTCCACGCCCAGACCTGACCGTACCTTTTCTTTCGCCTCCGGTCACTTGGATTAGAAAAAGGTTATTTTCCTGTCTTGACCTGACCTCACTTTCTCTTTTCCCGGTCGGTGGCAACTTGGGATGGGTCTGATGAATCCCTGTATTTTGGTTGTTATTTTTGTTGACGCCTTGGGAATTAACCATAGCATTGTTACATTGCTTTTTGGTGACACGTTCTATCGGCGCTAGAGTGAGGCATGTAACATAATTTCATTAAATTGTATTATTTGAATATAGCATAGGATCTTCCCCCATATCATAGTGCACAGAATTGCCCGATATTGCCCCGGGGTTGTGTAAACGCCTAATAGATCTGTGCTCCGTCGTTCGAAAGTAGGTACAATAAACCGAAGTTATTCGTTCAGCACCTTTTGAGTCGGTGTGACCCGCGGTTATGTCCGTTAATTAATGTAGGACTAGGGTTTAAGCTAGAATCATTATTCGCTTATCAATCACACCTTTCTCTCCCTCCTC
>NW_023648960.1:0-17276 GCF_015228065.2 Penaeus monodon | reverse complement strand
AGGAAAACCCCTTTGCTTTCTAAATATGTTTAAATCAGGGAGTGTTTGATGTATATTTTACTAGCCACTTACTGTAAGTGAGACGTGTAAGGTCAAGCGTTCACTTGCAATGTCAATAGTCTCTTTATGTGCGTGCGTCGGCTGAAAGGCTCTGGTACTACAATTATGGTATAAAAGACTCCAATGCACACACAATACAGAGCCAAATTCACATTGCACACAAATAGACACACAAGATTGCACTTTACATACAAACAAACAATGCATTCCAAGATTTTTTACGCGGAACATCACTTTCACGATGTCACCATCGGTCGCATGAGCGAAATGCCCCACGAAGACATGGCATTTGAAATTTGACAGTTATACACGCGCGTCTTCACTCACATTAAAAATACATTACAGCCGTTACAGCTTGACCAATTACATATTCTTACCCAATGCCATGTTACATTAGAATTACAGCCGTGTACAGCATGACATATTCTTATTCCAATGCCAACATATTACATTAGAATTACAGCCGTGTACAGCATGACCAATTACATATTCTTATTCCAATGTCAACATGTTACATTAGAATTAACATGTCCATTAGTTTTTATCTTGACAAAGTGTATGGAATGCTCCTTGCATAACAATGATTCAATTTATTGATATCTACAGTCGTTACTTGTCAGACATTTCTCATTTATTTTACGGAATATCACAGAGAAATTATGTTGTGTGTGGTGTGTGGGGTGGGGTTGTGTGGTGTGTATCATGTATATATTAATATTTTTACACTTTATAAAGTATACATACGCGCACATACACATAAACACACACACACGCAAATATATTTATGTATGTATATAACCATACTTATGTAAAATGGCACTTTGCGCACACACACACCCCAACACACACACATCCCACCACACCCCACTCCATACACACACACACATATATTATGTATATATATATATATATATATATATATATATATTATATTATATATTATATATATATATATGTGTGTGTGTGTATGTATTATATTTATATATTCTATGCTACTATATATATGTATATAAAATAATATTATATCTAGTATTATAATTACCATATATATATATATATATATTATATTATATATATATATATTATATATATTAGATAGATGTATTTAGATAGACAGATATATTTATATACATTTATATATATGCCATACATATATATGCAAACATAGACACACAAACAAAAAAATACAGATATATGTATGTATGTATGTATGCATATATATATTTTATATATTTTATATATATATATATATTTTTATATATACCTATACATATATACATATACATATACATATGTTAATACATATACACACACACATATATATATATACAGACACACATGCATATGTGTGTGTGTATATATACAAATATATATACATATATTTATATATATATACATATATATACATATATATACATATATATATACATATTTATACATATATATACACATGGTCCAGTGGTTAGAGCCTAGACCCCGCCCCCTCGTGGTCACGAATTTAATTCCCTCCCCGCGGCAGTCGTAAAAATGCCTGCGCTCTTGCTGCTGGCTCGAACCCGAGAAAACGACATATCGTTAAAGTTAAACGCAGGTGTCGTAGGGATAGCAACCGCCGCCGTGTTAGCCCGCCCAACCGCGGTTGATTAGGAAAGGCATCCACTTAATCAAGGGTGGCACTGCCATATAAACCCGCCCAACCGCGGTTGTTAGGAAAAGGCATCCACTATCAAGGGTGGCACTACCTATAACCTCACAAAAGTGAATTTGAAGAGACTTGTGTCCTGTAATGGAGTGAATGGTTCAAAAAAAAAAAAAAAAAAAAAAAAAAAAAAATAATTTTAAAAATTATTTATAATAAAATTTTATTTTCATTTTATTCAAAATGATCCCTAAAAATGTTATATATAAATATATATTATAAAAATATATATTATGTAAAAGAAAAATGTGCATATGTATATGTACATATATCTTATAATTAAAATATATATTATATGTAAAAAAACCCTTTGCATGCATATATTTATATATATATATATATATATATATAATTTTTATATAATATGAATTATGTGTTTGTGGTATATGTGTGAGTGGTGTGTGTGTATGTTGTGAGTGTGTTTGTTTTGTTTTGGTTGTGTTTGGGGGGTTGGTTTTGGGGGGTGTGGGGTGTGTGGGGGGTGTGGGTGTGTGTGGGGTGTGCATTTTGTATATTTCTAATAATATATCTATATTCTAATCTATATTATATATATATTTTGTTGAGTATATTTTTGTATTATATATTATTATATTATTAAAATTTAAAAATTTATTATTAAAAAATTAATACATATATATTATATATATTATATATAATATATTATTATATATATTATATATTTTACTTATATATTTATTATATATATATTTTATTTATTTTTATTTATTTCTATACTATTTTCTTTATTATATATATAATATATATATATATTTTTCTATTAAATTTTATGATTAATTTTCCCCCCTTATTTATCTATTATAATATTATATTTATATAATATATACAATAATAAAAATGTTTAATAATAAAATAATAATAACAAAAATAAAAATTTAATGATGACCAAAATTTTAAAATTACATTGTTATCATCATTCTTTTGTTTAATTACTTTTTCTTGGTAAAAATACTCTAAAAAAATAGGCTATTAAACAAAAATATAATAATAAAAATATAAAAATAAAAAAAAATCTTAATAAGATTAGTAGTATAAGTGAAATGAAAATTTGAAAATAATGATATGATGATAATATAAAATAATAATAAAAATAATAACAGTAAAATAACAGTAATAAAATACTGATAATAATAATTCTTTTGAAATTTATTATTTTGAACTATCCATTATCAAAATTATTTTTATAATCATGATTTCATCAAAAATTCAATTTTTTCTCTTTTTATCATCATTATTGTTCAGGTTTAAATGCTGTTGATTTTTTGTGTTTTTTTGGCAGTGTATTTATACTTTTACTTTTAAGAAATTTTTCTAGCAGATTTAATCTTTTTTTTTCTGTGTCTTACTGCTTTATACTGGAAAAGTGTTTTTTTTTTCCCATTCTGAATCTAATGCGGTTTTTTTAATGACCTGCTTGTTCCGAATACATTTTGTGCTACCCACCCGTTTTTAATACCATTTTGTAATTGGGGTTAATGCGCCGCTGTGTTAGTGATCATTGATAACTGAAAGTGTGAACCCGAAAAACAAGGTTTTGGGTTTTTTGATGTCGCGTTCATGATGCCCTCGTGTTTGTGGTTCAAAATTTTACAAAGTACGTGCTTTGGGTGCCAGTGGTTGTTTGGCCCATCGTGTGGTAATCTGAGAGCGCCCAAGCCATGAAGTGCTTGTTTTGAGTTTATTAAAGATGGTGATACGCATTTAAACCGTTGTGCTGATGGAGGTCCTCCCCAAAACAAAATTACTGTACTGTGTTCATATTTTTGTTGCTGATTACATAAATTTTTCGATGTAATTACATGGAAAGTACTTTGGGCCACTGATCGTGCCCGTGTGCTATCCGCGATTTGAAAATTTGCTTGCCGTTGTGACTTTTTCTGCGTTTACTGATAACTGTATTTACTTATTGGGGGCCCCGTGCTTTGTAAGTGCACCCGTCCCGTGTTGTAACCGTAATCTTTTTTTGTCTACCGTGATTACTAAGTGATATGCGCACGTGCTAATGGGAGATTAATCCGATTAATGTAGATTAATAATAAATTAACATTGATTTTTTACAGTGATGTACGTCTTACATTAAAAGGTGTGTTTAAAGGGGAATGGATGGACGCTTAAAAAGTGTTTTTGCATTTTTCCACGTTACCGTAAGTTGGTTGGGGAAAGATGAAAGGGGGAGCCGCCAGGAAAAAAAGCTGGAGCGCAAAAGCCACTGCTCGGAGGCGAGCTTTTATGTACTAGAGAAAACCCCTTTTCGTGAGCTGGTGAGGAGGTTTAAATCACTTTAAAACCCTAAAGTTAGAGGAAAACAGGCAAGTACCGGGGTCTAAACTCGCGTGAGGACCCTGAGGAAGTGATCACCGGGGGTTTCTGCCCCCTTCTGAGGGAGGCTCTTACAAACGGAAGGAACCAGAAAGGGGGCCAATGTTTTGTTAAAACTATGGCTTGGAGGTAACTCGCAAATGGTGCCCTTGCAGTTAGTAAAGGGCCTTTCGGATTTTGATAGCCCTAATCCCGTTTACCAGGTTCCCTGAAAACACTCGTTTTCCCCACGTTATTCTAATAACGGGGGAAGAAAGGTATAATCTCTTTCACAAAGCACTTTTTTGGGCCCATCCCTGGGACCTTAATCAATATATATAGGATGTGTAGGATGAAGAGCGTAGGCCAAACGAGCTCTGCCCGACTGCTCAAAAGCTAAAAGGGGGTTCGCTGATCTACCACTTCAGTATTACCTGCCTGAGATCCCTTCTTTTTTCTTTTTTTTTTTTTACATGTAATGCTTAATCCTGAAATCTTTTATTTTTCTAGTAGGGCTGACCGTGTTTTTTTTTTTTTCCGGGAATGTTCTTTTAGTTGAAAAGTTCCTTTTTTAATTATATGTGTATTTCGTATAGTTTTAAGGTTGTTTTCTTATTTTTAAGGTTTTTTTAAAGTCTTTATTTTTAAGTTCTTTCAATGGTTTTAAAAACCCTTTTCGAGTTTTGGTTTAATTTTAGTTTGTTTATTTTTGCATTTTAAATTTTTTTTTTATTAGTTTTTTTTTTTTTTTAAATATTATTTTTTATTTTTTAAGGTCTTTGGCACTCGTCCTATATATTCCGGGAATTTGCGGGCTGTATTTGCCTGCTATCTCTTTAAAGGATGAATAACTAACCCTCTCTCCTTTCAGAAAAGTTTTTTGCTCTGAACTTTAGTCTTTACGTTCCTCGAATTGCCCTCGACCTGAGCCCCAAACACAGTCACCCCTTTCCCCCTGACGTAAAGGTGGGCACACCCCGACAACCCCGGAATTTTTGGCTAAGGGAGGCCTTCGCCTGCCCCCCACCTTTTGGGGCCTCTCGCCGCTGGGGCGGGCGGCTGGGTGGGCCAAAGGGGTTGAGGGACGCGACGTACCCCTGCAAAAGCGCGAGAGCTCGACCGGCAGTTCGAAAAATGTCCCGTCCAACCTAAAAAATAAGTCGTCAAGCTAAAAAGGGTTAAGCCCTTGGTGTTCCAGTAATAAGTACCCTTCACTCCTGAACTAAACCAAACGCCTCCAAACTGGGGGCACGGGCGGGAAAGGGGGGAAAAACTCGATGTTCTTGCTCAGCCATAAAATCTGAAATAGGGGGCTAAAGGGGGAAAGGGAAATTTTGAAAGAAAAAAACCCGTTCTCCCCCCCTCTGCCGCTGCCCGGGGGAGGGGGGAAACCCGTTATCCACCCGCGAAAAAGGCATGGGGAAGGGAAGGGAGAAATGAGTCTAATCCTGAAAAAAAACTGGGAAATACAAAAAAGAGAAAAACAACCCGGGTCAGGAAGAAAACATTAAGCATTCCTTTTGAAAGGAAACCACGGGGAAAAAGCTTAACTTGTCGGGCCGTTCCGGGCAACGCGGAATCACTGTAAGGGCAGTTTTTGTCAATTACTTACTTTATCGCAGCTTTTTCGAAATTTTTCGGTTTTATCATTTCCGCGAAATGCCATGGGGTTTTCTGGAAGGCCGGAAATACGTAGGAGAATTGAAGTAGTTGGTGCTTTAGATGGGCCACATACCTATACCCAAACTACAAGGGTCTATATAAACCTAAGAATTTCCAGATCAGCTATATTTTTTCAACCCTGAAAAATTCCCGAGAGCTTCTGGTCTTCTGAGGTGCAAATTCTCAAAAAAAAAAAAAAAAAAAAAGTATATAAATTTTTATAAGTACACTTCTTTTAGCCGCTGTGGCAAAAACTCTCTTGTCTTTGACCTGATTCTTCGCTTCCTTTTTCTCTTGCTGCCGATGAAGGGGAAAAGAACTCATTGTAAAGTAAGGGGACCAAAAACTTTTTAGAAGGATTTTTAGGGCCTTTTTCCCCACCCCCGAATTTGATGGTTTATTGAAATTTATAACAAGTATAAACAATGATATAATAATCAAAAATAATGGTTGCAATAAAGATAATCAAAATGTTCAAAATTTTTTAAATTAAAACCATACACATATTTTGCAGTAAAAATTTTAAAACTGGCCCTGAAATTAAAAGTATTCTAGTTAATATTTTTTTTGAGCGCGCGCCTGCGTATACTCTATTAGGGCAAATTATATAGCCGTCATTTTTAAATGATAAAAAACTTTCAAAATTTAGTTAAAATCTTTTGTGACACCAAGGGAACAACGCTTTCCAAGGGAATGAGGTAACTGTGGGAAAACTTTACTATCTTCGTCCAGGGTTTTTAAAAAGGCTCTGCCCCGCTTCCCCGAGCTTAGCTTATTGTATTTGTTAAACCCTGAAAATATCAAAGTGCAATCAGTTTCCCCCGATTTTACTTCAGTCAGCGCTTATTCATTTTTTGAAAGTTTCTAGGGTTGGGAAAGGGCTAGGCAAAAAGAATAAAAACTAATATTTGACAAACCCGATTTTTAAAGAATTTTTAAACAAAAAAATGAAAGGAAAAAACTTATAAAAGGGGGTAAATTGATAAAGAGAGCTGCCATATCACACGATTTCCCCTTTTTTGGGGAAAATGGGATTCCTAAAGGTTTTTGGAAAAACGGAAAACGCGCAGTATAAAAATTTCCCGTCTGCATTCTTCAACTGTATTGATTTTTTAAAAAAAAATACCAAATTAAAAAATTATATTATTATTCTTTTTAAATTCCCCCTTTTTACCAAAAATGTCTGGATTAAGGGAATAGGCTTTTTTTTTTTCATTTTAAAGTTATTTGTTGCCAAAAACCTTTTTTTTCCCCGGTACTATCAGTACTTGGAGTTTATCTTTTGAACGCTTTAAATTGCAGATATGCCAAGATAAAAAAAAAAAGTAAAAATTAAATGGTTCAAGAAATTTATCACAGAAACAAAAACGAGAAAAAAAAAAAAAAATAAAAAAATTGCAGTGTTCTTACAAAACTAATAACAAATTTTTTTTACTATTCCTGCAAACGAAACTTTTGCTGGGTTTTACCAGAAGAGATGTCTTTATTTTTCCCAAAAACCATTTAAAGAAGACATAAAACAAAGGTTTCGATTTTCTTTGAAGGGAAAACGTAAAAAAAGGGATTTAGACACTAGATAAAGAAACTCGTATATAATTATTATTCATTTTTTTATTTATTTTTTTTTTTCAATTATTTTTCCCATTGTCTTTAAAAATTAATACCACCCCTTATATCATTATGATCCAGAAATGCTATATGACAACTCCATTTATTTCTACTACCAAATAAATAAAAGGAAAAAATAATTGACAGTCCAAAAATAAAGATAAAAAACGATAATAAAAATAAATGATAAAAATAATAATAAAACAAAAACAAAAAAAACTCCCTTACATACGTATTTCATAATAAGAATGCACATAACGGCAGTGGGAAATACGTGGAACCCAAAGGAAGAAAAGAAAAGTATTTTTGGAAAGAATTAAACCCCTAGGTTTTTTCTACTTCCCTGTAATAAGGAAAGGGAAATAGAGCAACAGAAAAAATAAGATTTTGGTGATAAATATTTTTGGAGCTCTCTAAAAGGGATATTTCGCTAGATTTTGCCCGTTTTTTGACTTCTGGATTTTTTTTCTTTTACCTTTTTTTTTTTTTTAAAAAAGGCACAATTTTCCGTTATTATCATCATTATTTTTCAGATTATCATCATTTTCCGTTTTCATCCATTATCATCATTTTTCAAATTTTTATCATAATTGCAATCTTATTATTGCAATTATTGCAGTTTAAAATATATTTCTGCAAATATACTAAAAACAAAACAAAAATAATAGTATAATAAAATAATAATAATAAAAATAACAATAAAAAAGTTTTTTTAAAAATTATTTTATATCATTGTTTTTATTATATCGATATACTGTAATTATTATTGTTTGATAATTATTTTTGCAATTTTACTACCATAAAATATAATAATGACAATAATAACAAAAATAAAATTAATAAAAAATATTATGCAATTAGTATTATTTTATTTTAAATTATTATTTTATTATATTATTATTATTATTATTATTATTTTTATTATTATTGTTATTATTACAGATTAATAAACTTTTGGAAAAAATACTAATAATTAAAGTAAATAAAAAATAATATAATATATGATATAAAAATATAATAATAAAAATAATAATCTAATATAATAATAAAAATAAATATAAAAATGATAATGTAAAAGAAATTTAAAAATCACAAATGTTATCAAATTTTTTTCCACTTTTTTCATATTTTGTCTGATTATACAGTTCGGTAATTTTTATCATTATTTCCTAACAATTGCCAAAATCATCAATGAACGAAAAACTCATTTTGGGGTATACTCTCAAAAACTATTTTCGCTAGATTTTCCGCTTTTTTACTTCTGGGTTTTTTTTTTAAAAATTTTTATTTTTATATAGACACAATTCCTGTTATTATCACATTATTATCATGATTATCCTTATTACCCTTATCATCACTTATCATCATTATCATCATTATAGCAAATTATTATCATCATTATTTTCAAATTTTTATCATTATTATTGCAATTTTTCAGTTATAGTATATATTTTTTTGTATCTATACTATAACCAACATAATAATAGTAATAACAATAAATAAAAAACAATTAACGTTTTATAAAATTAATTTATATCTTTATTTTTTAAACAAAATCGTTTTTACTGTAATATTACTGTTATGTATTTTTTTTGCATTATACTACCATAAAAAAAACAATATGAAAAAATAACAATATAAAAATTAATACATATTATAGCGTTATTATTATTATTATACTTATTTTTTATTGTTTTATTATTACAGTTTAATATATTTTTTTTTTTCAATTCTAAAATTTAAAATAATAATAATAATATAATAAAATTTTAATATAATAATAATAATAATAATAATAAAAATAAATGATAAAAATAATAATATAATAATAATAATAGTATGATATTAATAATCATCAAAAAATTATCAAAATTATCTTTATTCTCACTTTTTCATCATTATTGTCAGATTGACAGTTTTTGGTAATTATTTCCCTTTTTACCCTAATAATTGCCAGAATCAAAATGAATCGAAAAAAAGTCCCTTTTGGGGTCTCTCTCAAAGCCATATTTTGCTAGTTTTGCCCCTTTTTCGATTCCCGAATTTTTTTTTTTTACCTTTTTTATTTTTATGACACAAATTCCGTTATCACATCTTATTATTATATTATCATCATTATTACCGTTATCATCTCATTATCATCATTATCATCTCATTTCATCATTCTTCCCAATTTTATATCATTATTTAAAAATTTTTATCATTATTATTGCAAATTGTTGCAGTTATAAAAAACATTTTTATGCAACAACTAAAAAAACAATAATAAATAGTAAACAATAATAATAAAAAATAATATCGTTTTATAATAATTTTTAATCATTTTTTTTTTATCGTTATTACTGTAATTATTACTGTTTTAATAATTATTTTTGCAATTATACTACCAGTAAAAATAATAATAATGATAATAATAACAATAATAATATTAATAACAATATTATAGCGATTATTATTATTATTATTATACTTAATATTATTATTATTATTGTTATATTACAGTTATAATATATTTTTTGGCAATAATACTAAAATTAAAGTAATTATAATAATAATAATAATAATAATAATAATAATAATAATAATAATAATAATAATAATAATAATAATAATATTAATAATAATAAAATAATAATAATAGTAATGATAATAATAATGATAATAATCATCAAATGTTATCAAAATTTTCTTTATTCTCACTTTTGTCATCATTATTGTCGTGATTATTACAGTTTTGGTAATTATTATCATTATTACCCTAATAATTGTGAGAATACAAGTGAGAATAAAGAGAATTTTGATAAAATTTGATGATTATTAATATCATTACTATTATCATTATTATTATTATTATAATTATTATTATTATCATTATTAATTTAATTATTAGTATTAATGCCAAAAAATACATTATAAATGTAATAATAACAATAATAATAATAATAATAATAAGTATAATAATAATAATAACAATCGCTATAATATTGTTATTAATATTATTATTGTTATTATTATCATCATTATTATTTTTACACGTAGAATAATTGCAAAAATAATTATTATAACAGTAATAATTACAGTAATAACGATATTAATTAAAATAATGATATAAATAATTATTATAAAATCGTTATTATTGTTATTATTACAGTTATAATGTATTTTTTGGCATTAATACTAATACTAATAATAATAATAATAATAATAATAATAATAATAATAATAATAATAATAATAATAATAACAATGATAATAATAATAATAATAATAATAATAATAATAATAATAATAATAATAATGATAATAGTAATGATATTAATAATCATCAAATGTTATCAAACTTCTCTTTATTCGCACTTTTATCTTCATTATTGTCATGATTAATAGTTAATAATATTAATATGGTAATTATTATCATTACCCTAATAATTGCCAAAATCATCATCTGGGATTTTTTTCTTTTACCTTTTTTATTATATTTGGGCACAATTCCTGTTATTATCATCATTATTATCATGATTATCATCATTATTATCGTTATCATCATCATTATCATCATTATCATCATCATTATCATCATTATTGCAATTATTTTCATCATTATTGCAATTATTATCATTATTATTGCAATTATTGCAGTTATAATATATATTTCTGCAACTATACTAATAACAACAACAATATTAATAGTAATAACAATAATAATAACAATAATAACGATTTTATAATAATTATTGATATCATTATTTTCATTAATATCGGTATTACTGTAATTATTATTGTTATAATGATTATTTTTGCAATTATACTACCAGGAAAAATAATAATAATGATAATAATATCAATAATAATATTAATAACAATATTTTTTATTATTATATAATAATTGTTATTATTACATCTATATATTTTTTGGCAATAATACTATTAATTAACCCGCTCGCGTCGGGTGCTTCGTAGTGCCATACACCCTATTTGCCGGGTGACAAATTTAGCAGCGATTGCCCATGGCCGCATCCCCCCCCCCCTAGTGCCACTCACCATGGGCGACCAAATCAGAGCGTAAGCTCCAGTTTTACAGCCTTGGGATTATATTAAAGTTTATGCTTTTGAGAACCAAACACAATGCAGTCTCATCACTTGTTGTAATGGTCCATAAACTGATGTTGCAGTCGGCGAAGTAGCTTCTGACCCATTTTATAGCCTTGGGATCATATTGAAGTTTATGCAATGTTTTTCGTGCTCGTAAAGTTTAAATGCATGACGTCACTTCCTCTTCATGACGTCATGTCCTCTTCATATCGCCACTTCCTCTTCATGACGTCACTTCCTTTTATCTTCATGACGTCACTTCATCTTTGTGACGTTACAATAGCGTACGCACCCACGCACACATAGACATTCACACACATACATACATACATACACACACACACGCGCGCGCGCGCGCGCGCGCACTCAGTGAAATCCACATACACACACCTTTGTCTCTCTATCTACCTCTGCCTACCTGCCTGGCTATCTGTCTGTCTATCTATCTATCTCTGTTTCCCTTCGTCCCAAGTCGCAACTTTATTTTTCGTACCTCTCGCTCTTTCTCTGCACATAACCCCTACTCCCTCCATCCTTTTATACGACTTCAAACTCTAGATCAATTGAAGTAGTAACTTCACATTGTAGCAGCACGACCCCGCAACCTGAAGTTCAGCATAATTTCCCAGGTTGGGTTACGCCAAGTCCACCGCCTTGTCCACGCTCATTGGACAGCGGCCTCCCCTTATTCCCTGCGCGCTTACACAGCGCCCGTGTACTTACAGCCGTAGAATCCGAACCGAGATTAGCATTCCCCAATCCTTCGGCAGAACAAGACAACTCATCCATCTACTATAACCTCTTTACATGACCTCATGACGTAATATTTACGCCGCACAAGCAACGTCTCGTCTATCTTGACGGTTACACCGGCACTTCCTATTGGCTTTTGAATTTGAAGCCAATTCTCCGTTACTTCAGAGCTAAAGCTCCTCTTATCAACACTGGTGGTGGTTAAAAAAATAAGACAGGTGGTGATAGTCTTATGGTTCCAGAATTTTTGGAGCCAGTGGTTAACGATAATTAAAATATTTGCTATGGATTAATATATGTCTTGAAGGAGAGTGCCGGCGTAGTCGCAGTTCCTGCGCCGCTTGTTTTGGCGATTTCAATGCGGGTATTTTACAGTGGTGGGTATTACACCGTGCTTTCTTAGAACGTTAATGAGTTTTCGCCTTCTTTATGGTATTCCTTTATGAAGTCTAAGTAGTTCCTAGTGTAGTGGATAAATCAAACTCCGTAGAATTAGAGATGTTGGTTTGGTAGCGTGTTACCCAACTACAGGTAATGTCCATGTGGGTTTGGCGTATTTTGAGGATGATTCTCGGGTGATTTGAAAGTGATCCCGTTGTCACAATAAAAAGAATAATATAACATCACTGGCTGACTAAAAAGGCATTATCCATAATATACATTTATTACGCGCAAATCTTTCGAACATAACCAATTCACAAGATAACACACCATACACTTACTTGAGACAACAGAGGCAACCCACCACAGCACGAGAAGCACCAGTCAGCCAGCTAAAAATCCAATGGTCTGTCACCAAGATAAAAAGCCTCTCCCTTTCTGACCGATCTGGATTGACCTTTTATACTGGTGGCTTCCCGCGCTTGGTGACGTTTTTAACCATAATGCAGTTCAATTGATTTATTAAATAGTGTATGATGAGTTTAAAATAAGTTTAAAAATTCATAAAAATAAAAAGAATAATAAAGACAGGGAAGTACGAAAAAGTGGAAGAAGGGATCCGTGAGGGAAAACGGGAGAATACAGAGAAACGAGAGAGAAACAAAACCAAGGTGAATTAGTCGAAAACAAAAGGGAAGAATAAGGCAAGGAAAGTATAGAACATAAGGTAAGTAGTGTATAAGTAGTGTTACGTGCAGTAGAAATAATGTAGATGTATATGTAGATCACGGACCAATGGAAAGGTAAGTCGGAGATATAAAAAGCACAGATTCACTCTTATTAAAAAAAAACATAAAAACAGCAAAGCCACGTCATCTTGCAGGGCGAAGGAGTCCGTAGAGTTCCTGTACAGATTCGTAGCGTCAGGGGAACAGGAAGCCTGCGGGGTGACCCGCCTGATGCCAGGGGAAATTCACTACACCTAGCACAACCCTCGCACTTCCTCTCCATTTTTGCACTGTTTTAGTTTTATACACTTCTCTGAGAAGCAATATGTGGAATTCAATGTCGAATAAGTAAAGTTTTGCCAATTGAAGCTTTTGCACAATTCCGGCATTGAAGGGGGGAGGGGGGGGGTTAAGAAATGGTTCATCTACCTGCCACTACAGAAACCTTTTGTACATTAAGGAAAGTACCAGCGGGACCAGCTCTGTGAAAATACGGTACATTATATTGTGGCCATGCCTTGTTTTGGGGGTTGTGATTGGAGTCCAGCTTTTACTTTTTCAGGGGTACATTAGTAACAATAATGGATGAGGCGATACATTTTAGGCAATTTCATTTACAAAATATATTTGAATTCTGGTCTGCGCATGCCATCATTACGACCTAACCTTCGGCCACGTCAACATCTCCAGCCGGTGAAGCCAGAGCTGTCAGTACACGATAATCACATAATACCTATTCTCTGTCCCTCCCCACCCATCTCTCTTTCTCTCCCTCTCCCTCCGAAAAGAGTTGGCTCACAATGTCTATTTATTAACATTCTACATGATAGCTATCATGTATATAAACGTATCTGGTCAACTGTTTTACGTACGTCTCTAGCCTCCCATTTACTATTGTCTCTTAGATATACAGAATGCTGAAACGAGCACTGAACTGGGCGTCACCCTAAAGATGACGATTTTATGATCACAAGTAGTGGATTTTAACCACAAATGTCAATACTTTACTTATACTAACATTTTTGAAATTTACCTGTTACGCACATGGTAGTATGTGATTATTCTAAAGTGCGTAGTTACAAATCTGTCGTGTGCATGTGCATTACTTTATGACATTTTAACACTCCCGCGCGACACATTTGCACCCAGATGACCATCATTTGAGAAATGATGATCGCTTTGAGCATTTCTTTATTTATATTTATTGATCTGGGATGGTATTTTTTCTCTCTCTCACATGTATAACTTTGATATTATCAACTTGCGAAGGTAACACCATAGATGCAATATTTATTATTTTTATTCAGTCTGTTCATTATATGCAAAATTTCTGGAAATTTTTCCATCTGTGACATTCAGGATTACAGTAAAAAAAAAAAGTGGAATGGTTACCGTGATGACAACTAACACACTTTTCATCTATGGCAAAAGGTCCACAAATCGAAAATAAAGGAAATACAAAACACAGAATAGAGAAGATCGACCCATATTTTCTAAGTCCCGTTCGTGTTTACTTCCGAGGACCAAAACAAATGTGACTGCGTAACTCCTAACTACGATCTGTCAAGTACTATATGTAGTACTACGCGCTTGTGAGAATGGTTTTGTAATTACTGTCTGTTTCTCCTTATTCATGAATTTAATACATTCTTTTTTATTACACTTCTTTTACGTGTTTTATTAATTAGTTGCGCTATTCTGCACAATAACCTGCGCATGCGACGCTATTCCATGATAAACTCGGAATATGCAGAAAAAAGACATTAGTATCTGTCACAGATTGCTATTTGAGGCCATATAAAGGTTGTGTTTTACTGTATTGTATTAAAGTCAGGAAAGGGGCATATAATACCACGGGGGCTCAGGGGGTGTAACCCCCTGGCAAGGCGCATATATTACCACAGGGCAGAGCCCCCTAGCTAGGTGGGGTCAGGAGGCAAAGCCCCCTTGATAGGGAATATATAGATAGTAGTGTATAAATCCCACTGGGTTAAGATTAGGTTGGTTTATTAGTTAGGACGTATTGTACGATTACCACGAGGGATTTGGAATATGTGAAATCCCGCCTGGTGAAGGCGACGGAAATGTTCTCATCGCACGGGAATAAATCTGATGATATAAATATTGTCCAGGAAGACCCGCTTGTCAAGTCGAAATATTTAAAAAAAATTCTGTGGGAGACTGAAACTATACCGGCACTTTATCTAAGTTCAATAACTAAAGACTAGACATTTTAATGAAATGAAAAGGAAACAAAAATACAGCGTTTCGCATGACCCAACGCGGATTCAAAAAAAGCGTTTTAATATCGTATAACTCTAGCCAATAAGTAACAAAACTAAAAGAAATTAAAAGGTTCAATTCTTGTTTTGACAATAAAATCAAATCAATTCTTTGTAATCATAACTCTGTATATATGAGAAAAGGAATCCTCCATGGTTCCTTTGCATATATAAAAGTATATGTCAGGTTCTTCGGTAAAGGATCAGACAGGAAAGTCGCAAAGGCACAGGCAAACTTGATAAATCTTTAATCAGGAAATGGCGATATAAATCAACACGTAAATAGGAGTACAGAGGGGCACAAAACAATGACTCAGTATCACCGAATCAATGCACACAGTCACCAGCACTAAGTATAACACATAGTCACAAGCACAAGATTCAAGGCACAGTCACGAGCACTATACGAGGTTATTCGTTGGCTTAGTCACAGGCGCTGTATCACCGTAGGTTAGTTCACTTGAGCCAGCACTGTATCCGGAGAGGCACGGTCGCTTAACGAGAGGGGGGAAGGTCACTCCCAAACTTCCAGGTGATGCTCCTTTTATTTGTCCCGACGATGTTTACGACGACATCCCCGTCCCCCCACACGGGGAGACGGCCAATCACGGATGACCTGGGCCCGCCCACTTTGACCGAGTATACATCGCGGAAGGTCCAGTGTATGTTCGAGGAGAGATCTCCCCATGCGGTGAGGCGACCAATCACAGGCAAGCTAATGCCGCCCCGAGAGTTCCAGTGAACCTCATGAAAAGGACGGCAGTGCCCAAGATAAACTTGACAGTATATGTATATAAGTATATGTATAAATGTGTACACATGCACCCACGAGCACCTAGTCAATGCCAAGAGAGTAACCATAATAGCAAAACAGAACCTCAAAGTGTCATTGAGCCACCCTGGAGTACCGGGACCTCAATCGCGCCGCGAATCTTTTCTGCTATTCTGACCACTCCACTAACGTAAATGATCTGTAAATCATCTCTGTCTTCAGAGATTATTTGCTTTGCCACTGCCTTCAGCGGTTTTTTCTTGTTGACTACTGACGGTGACAAGGGAACATTACACCTCTCCCCAGACCCGCAGCTCTCTCTATCACAGGGAAACCTGTATAGGGAGGCCCAGCAGTCTGGGGTGACCTGTAGGTGTGCTTTATCTCCTACTAAACTTCTTCCCTTTCTTGTGGCCACCTGGACCTACATAAATCCCCCCGGGACTTTTGTATTCGTCTGGGTGGTGCGCTCTCACCTACTGTCCCTTTATAGCAAGGTTTGGCAGCAAGGGAGTCGCCCAACACATAAACTCCGATCCTCTAGTGTGCTGGAGAACGCCACCAGACTGTCACTAGAGGGGGTCGAGTCCAGGACCTCTATTTCCTTCTTTCCTAACTCTCTCATCTCTCTTCAAATCACCTTCACCCCCTCATCTCACCTCGCCTCACTCATGTTAAAATGATTAAGGTCAAAGTAATTTCTCAAGGCGGCCCCGGCCCTAACCGGCGGGACGCCCTTGCCAAGGCTCTCTTTGAGGCCATGTCAGAGTACTCCGGTACTACAAATCCATGAAGGATATCTGCTCTATCGATGACGACGACATGCCCAAAGAATTTTCTCCTCACACATTGATATGCAAAGAACCGGGTTCATCCGTGCTCCCCCCGATGAAGCACTCCGGGCTTCAAAAACTAGACAG
>NW_023648959.1:0-5000 GCF_015228065.2 Penaeus monodon | reverse complement strand
GGTAAATAGGAAAGTTAACATGAAAAAAAAATAAAAAAAAAAAAATAAAAAAAGAAAAGGAAATAAAATAAGAATATAGAAAAGATAGAAGAAAAAGAGAGGGAAAGATAGAAGAGAGGAAAAGATAAGGAAAGAAAAATTAAAGAGTAAAAAAGATAAAAAAAGAGAAATAGAAAAAGAAATGAAAAAAAAGGGAAAGGAGAGAAAAAAAGGGGTAAAGAAAGAGAGAGAAAAATGAGAAAAGAAAGGGAGAAGAAAAGAGAGAGAGAGAAAAGAGAAAAGAAGGAGAGATAAGAAAAAAGAGAGAAAAGAATTAGAAAAAGAAAAAAGATTAAAAAAAAAAATAAAGTAAGAAATAAAAGGGTAGAAGAGAGGGAATGAAGGAAAGAGAGGGAAAATTGGGGGGGGGGGGGGGGTAATAGATGGAAAATGAAAGAGAAAATAGAAAAAGAAAAGAAGGGAAATAAGAGGGATAAAAAAAAAAAAAAAAAAGAAAAAGAAAAAAAAATAGAAAATAAGGGGAAGAAAAAGGAAGAAAGAAAAAAAAAAGGGGAAAAAAAATAAAAAATATAAAAAGGAAAGGGGATAAAGGGGAAAAGAAGAGAATTATGGGGGAAATAAAGAAAGGATAAAAAAAAAAAAGGGGGGGGAAAAAAAAGAAAAAAAAAAAAAAAAAAAAATAATTAAAAATTTAATAATAGGGGTTGGGGGGGGGGGTAAAAAAGGGTAAAAAAAAAAAGAAAAAAAAATAAAAAAAAAAAAAAAACCAAAAAAAAAAATTTTAAAAAAGATAAAAAAAAATAAGAATAAAAAAAAAAAAATAAAGAGAAAAGTTAGAAAAATAAAGAAAAAATATAATAAATAAGAAAGATAAAAGAAATAAAAATTTAAAAAATATAATAAAAATAATATGTTGTTTTTGGTATAATATATGGGAAAAAAATAAAATTTAATAAATTAATAAATATATAAATATAATAGAAAGAAAATAGAACAAAAAAAAAATAATATAAAATTTTGGGGGGGGGGGGGTTTAAAAAAAGGAGAAGAAAAAAAGAGGGGGGGGGGGGGGGGGGAAGAAGAAAATAAGATATATAGAGAAAAATAATAGAAATAAAAAAAAAAAAAAAAAAAAAAAAACAAAAAGGAAGAGAGAAAGAGATAGATTAAAAGAAGAAGAAATAGAAAAAAAATTTGGAAAAAGGGGGAAATAAAACAAGAATAAATAATTAAAGTTATAAAAATAAATGATAAAGAAGATAGAGAGGAGAGAGAATAAAAGGAAAAAAAAGATAGATATGATATATATTTTAATAAAAACCAAAAAAAAATGGAATATTTTAAAAAATAAAATTTTTTAAAAAAAAGAATAGAAAATAAAAAGAAAAAATAAATATTAAAAAAAAATAAAAAAAAATAAAAAAAATAAAAAATGGGAGTAAAGGTGGGGAGGAAAAAAAATAATAAAAAGGGAGTAAGGGGGTTTTTTTGGGGGGGGGGAAAAAGAAGGGATAAAAAAAAGAAAGAAATAAAGAAATAAAAATAGAATAAAAAAAAAAAAAAATTTTAAAAATTAAAGAGAAAAAATAGAGAAAATTAAAAGAAGAGAGAGAAAAAAAATAAAAAAAAAAAAAAAAAACACACGGGAAAGAAATAAAAGAATAAGAAGATAAAAAGGATAGATAGAGATAAAAAAGAGGAGAGGAGGGAAAAAGAGATAAAGAATAGAAAGAGAGATATAAATTAAGAATTAGAAAAAATAGAAAAAAAAAAAAAAAAAAATAAGATGGGGAAAAAAGATATAATAGAATAAATATTATAATAAGATATATAAAATAAAATAGAAGTATAGAAATAAATGTATAAAAATAATAAAAATAAAAAATAAATAAAGAAAAAAAAAGAAAAAAAAAGAAATAAAAATAAAATTTGAGAAATAATAAGTAAGTTTTAGTTAAAATTAAGATATAAATATAAAAAATATAAAAAGAAAAAAAAGAAAAAAGAAAAAACAAAAAAAAAAAAAAAATGAAAAAAATTAATTTAAAATAAAAGATATTTTAAATCAAAGAATAAGATTGAAAATAAAAGATTTAAAAAAAAAAAAAATAATATAGAATATATTTTTAAAGGTAAAATTAAAAAAAATAACAATAAAAGAAAAAAATTAAAAAGAAAGTATATAAAATAAAATAAAAATATAAAATAAATTATATATAGAGAAAATTATATATATAGAAATAAAAATTAATATATAAAAAAATTAATATAGAATAAAATAAATATAGTAGAAGTATATATATATATATAATAATAATAAAAAAAAAAAAAAAAAAAATATTATTATATAAAATATAAATATATAATAAAAAATAAAAAAAAACAAAAAAAAAAAATAAAATAATAAAATTATATAAAATATAATAATATTATATATATAGATATATTAAAAAATTATATAAATTTTTTAGATTAATTAATATATATATTTATAATAAAAATTATATATAATAATAAAAGGATATAAATATTATTTATATATATTAGAATATAATTATATATAATATTTTTAAAATAAAATATAGAGGGGGGATATAGTAAATTTTAAATGTTAATAAAAAATATATATAGTATATTATATAGGTAAAATATATATAATATATAATATAAATAAAATATTATTAAATAGATATTTTTAAAAAATAATAATATAAAAAAATATATATTATAAAAAATATATATATATATTTAATATAATTAAAATTAATATGATTTTAATAATAAAAAAAAAAAAATATATAAATTTAAGTATATATTATATTATAAAAATAGATAAAAAAAATATAAATAATATAGATATATTATATAAAGATATAATATATAAATTAAAAAATATATATATTATAAAAAAGATATGTATATATATAAAAAAAAAATTTCAGATAATATAAATATAAATAAAAATATATAATTTATGTATATTTAAATAAAATAAAATAATAATAAAAAATATATAAAAATAATATATATATATATATTAATATTTTTATATTTGTGGTTTTTGAGGGGTTTATATAAATAAAATATATATAAATAAAATAAAATATAATATAAAAAAATTTATATATATATATATTTATAAAATAGATATAAAAATATAATTTTTTTTACAATATAAAAATTATTTTTAAAATATAAAAAAATATATATAAAAAAATATATAAAAAATAAAATTTTAAAATAAAAAAAATATAATAATAAGATTTATTTATAAAAATATTAAAATTATATATATATAAAAAATAATAATATATATATATTATAATAATAATTATAATAATATATTTATATATATACGCACACACACACAAAAAAAATTTTAATATATTAATATATTTTTAAAATATATATATAATATAAAATTATAATTTTAAAATAATTATATATATTTTCCATCATTTAAGGTAGGTCATGTCTGAGCCCCCCGTGGTCAAGCATGATACTAATTGCATTTTTTCACTTTTGTGAGTCTTGGAGTGAGTACGTGGTAGGGTCCCCATTTCCTTTCCACGGGAGTGGGTTGTTCCCTTTTTTTTTTTTTTTTAGGTAAATTCTCTTTTTTTTCCGGGTTTGGGAAACCCAGACGACTTGAGCGGTTTAGCCACCAGGGTAGGCAGGCAATCGAGGTGAATTTCCTTTCCCCAAGGGAAACAACGCGGCGGTGGTGACTGAACCCCGAAGTCAGATTTCCGCGACAGCTTGAGTCCGACGCTTAACCCTGGGCCCCCCCTCCTTATATATTTGAAATAAAAAAGATAAATATTATATAAAAATAATATATAATATATATTATAATAAATATAATTATTATGTAAAGATAATAAAAAAATTTAAAAAATACAATATTTTTAAAACATATAAACATTTCATATAATAATATTTTATAATATATATATATATATATTTTATAAAATATTAAGTAATTATAAATACATATATATAAATAATATAATATTAATTTTATTAATATAATATATATTTATTGTATGTATATATTATGAGTGTAAATATATATAATTATATATATAAATATAATTATATAATATATATATAATATATAACACACACCACAAAACCACTCACACACACACAAAAATTTCAAAATAATATATAATTATAATATTATAATATATTAAAATAATAAAATATAATAATACATATATATATTATATTTAAAATATATATATATATATATATATAATAATTATATATATAATATTATATATTTCATATACAAAAATATATATATTATTAATAATATAATATATATATAAATATTATGTACAAATATATACATATTTTATAATTTGCTGTCATTTCTCAAGTAGGGGGTAGACAGGTAATGTTTGGAGTATAAGATCCTGTTTCACACTCCTTTTTGGGGTCGTGTGGAAGGTTGGTTAGCAAATGGCTTTTTCCCGGTTTATACCCCGGGGTGACCTAGGTTCGAGCCTGGTGGGAGGGTTTTATTTTTCGATTCAATGCGGATTGCATTTTCCATTTCAAAAATATACCCTTTGGACATTGACTTAGGATTTGAATTGCTAAAACAATTTCCACGAGGCTCACGGGGAGTGAGCGTAAAACTTGCTTATTTTCAAGTAGGTGCAGGGAAAATCTATGGAGCTAGTAAGATCCTAGTTGCACACTCCTTTTAGGGGGTGTTGGCATGGGGTTAGCACTGGCCTCCTGTTTAAACCGGAGTGACCTAGGGTTTAGTCCTGGTCAGGGAAGGTTTTTTTTTATATAACACGCAATATATATGTAATGTATATATATATATATATATTTTAAAAGTATAAAATTAATAAAATTTTATAATAAAATATAATAAAATTTTATTATTTAAATATGATAAACATAATCAATATATCATATAAAAAATTATTTATGTAATATAAAATATATATGTAAAAATATATTTTTTTATAATATATAAT
>NW_023648958.1:0-6580 GCF_015228065.2 Penaeus monodon | reverse complement strand
ATTTTTTTTTTTTATTTCCTTTTATTTATTAAATTTTTAAAATTTATTTTTTTAAAAAAATTTAAAAAAATATTATAATATAATTTATATTAAATATTATAATATATATATATATTATATATATATTATTATATATATATAACACACACACACACACATATATATAAGTATAATTTAAAATGAGGAATGTGATACATGCAAAAAAATCCGGGAAATTTGGGCTGAAAAAGCCACGTGCGTAACTGATTCATAATTCCCTGCTTTGCTTTGTAACCTGTAAAAAATTGACAGCCAGGCCATTCCTTTTACCGGGTGCTTTCCCCTTTATCTTTTAGAAGCATATAACTTATGAAGAAAAATAGGTTCCCAACTTTCATTTTCAACGAAATCATTACACCTAATGCAGATTTTATTGAGTCCAGTGAAAAGCACAAAAAGGAAAAAGCGTCATCATTGCAGAGAGAAAGAAAGTGTCCGCTTTTTCCAAGGCCTTTTCACTTCATCATGCAAGAGATAGTGCTGATGTGCCTCTCGGGCAGTCGGAAAGAGACGGGGGCGAGGGTGGGGGTGGACGGTGTTAAGTAATCGGGGGAAAAAAACGTTTGGCAATTGCCCGGTCATTCAGATAAAATTTCCCCCTTCTCCCCCTTCTCTCTTCTCTCTTCTTTTCTTCTCTCTCTCTTTTCTCTCCCCTTCTCTTTCTCTCTCTCTCATGTATGTTGTATGTTGTAGTAAATTAATTATATAAAATTTTAAATATTATATTATAATATATATATATTTTTTATATAATATAAAACCCTTTACATATATAATATATACATATAATATATTATATATATACAAAAAATTTATATTATATATATATATATATAATACATTATATACATAATTTTATACATTTAAATATAATATATATATATACATATATATATCTTTAATTATATTTAAAACCCATATAATATACATAATTTATATTACATATATTTTACAATAATATATTATAATGTTATATGTTACCTTATTAATGTGTGTGTGTGTGTTTGTGGTTGGGTGGGTGTGTGTGTGTTTTTTAATATAAAATTATATATATATATATATATAATAAAATTATATATATATATATATAATTATATAATTCTGTTTATAGTATACATTTCATGGTGTGTGTGTGTATGTTTATAAATAATTTTTGTTATAATATATATATATATATATATATATAATTATATAATATTTCTATTTTCTATAATATGTGGTGTGTGGGGTTTGTGGTGTGTGTGTGTGTGTGTGTTTTTGTTGTGTGTGTGGTTGGGTGTGTGTGTGTGTTTGGTGTGTGTGTGTGTGGGTGTGTGGTGTGTGCGGCGTGGGGTGGGGGTGTTTTCGTATTATATACAGAAGCACGCACGCACGGCGCAAGACACATGTGTGTGCGTGTGTGTGTGTTTTAAATGCACATAGGTTTTTCATATTTGCATGTGCGTAAGTGTATACCAGAATAAACACATGTGCCGCTAAAATTTTTCCAAAGGAAGAATTTTCGATTTTTTAACCTTACACAATACACAAATTCCCATGGGGTTAGTGGTGGATACCGGGTTTCCCCCAGGGGGCCCGGGGGTCGATTCCCGGCATGGGAAAGATTTCGCGGGTTGATTTTTGCGGGGCTTTAATGAATTACGAACCTTAAAAATTTGTTTGCCCCCAGTGGGTCGATCTCACGCCCTTTGAGATTATGAGACTCACGCCTCCTACTGCGGTTAGGTGTGTTAAGAAAAAAATAGTCAGGATGTAATTGAATTTTTATTTACAGTACGAATAGAAATTTTTTTGGCAAGACGGACGGACAGAAATGTTGGGAAATTTTACGGATAGATAGCCATGATTGGCTTCAAAAAATAAAGGTTTAAAAAAAAAATTTAAAATAAATAAGATTAAAAAGATTTAAAAAGAGTGAAAAGGGGAGGAAGTGTGTCCAACCCCTCAGTAAGACACATAATACAAAAAACCCAGTGAGACCATTTCAGTTTAGCCGCCAAAACTCACGATTTTCATTCCTCCAATATGTAAATTGCAGAGATTACATTAGTGAAAAAAACGATGGAAGAGTTAAAACGAAGGGAAAGGGAGGTGGGACGGGGTGATGAAAGGTGATGAGATTTTGAGGACTAAAGCTTTAAAAAAATAGTTTGAAAATGTAATGTAAAAATTTATATTAGCGAAAAATCTTTATAAGGGAAGTAAAAATAGTTATGGTAGTGAGGATAAGAAATTAATAGCAAGGACATACTATAAAAAATTATAAACAAAAAAGTGTTCAAGGGCGCAGTGATGCCCATCGGGCACCGGAAAGACTTACACGCAGACATTAGGAAAAAGCACAAAGATCACGGTGTCACGCCCTCACATGCCCGTAGCCCAGCCTGTCCCCCCCCTCCGAGAACAATAAAAAATAACAAAAAAAAAACGGCCTGTAAGTGCTCGGTAGTGCCAGGGGTTTTATTTTCATTTCGCTGCGACCGAAAATGGGGTAGTTCAGTGTACACCACGCACGCAGACGCACCACACAACCCCCCAACACACACAGCGCGATCACGGGGACATAAAAAACACACGCGGCAAAAACACCCCCGCCTACACACATTCACAGGACATGCAAGAACACTTTCATGTACAATGCAAATGTTTTTATTGTGGCTTCCCCTCGTTGACCCGCCATCGCCAACGCTTTTCGGGGACACGTGACAAATATGTGTGACCGAAAAAAACAATGGGGGGGTCTCTACCACGCCACGCCAACCTCAACTCAACACCCTTTAACCCCACCTTGTTAGACGAAGGGGGGGGGGGATGGGGGGGTAATGGTGTTAGGTATGTTTGTTGCTTTCCGAAGACTTTTGAGTCTGTAAATTTTCTTTTTTTCATTTTAGGAATGTCATTATCTTCGATGGTCATTATACGATTGCACGGAAAACGCACACACGTAATATGCAAAACCAAAAAAATAAGCAAAAATGACGGGCACGCACACCACAACACCCCATAAAAAAAATAAAAAACCAACACAAACAAATACCAAAAAACACCCTCAAAAACCATAGACAAAGCAAAATACGCACAAAACCCTCCCCACAAACGTTAAAACACACACAGAGATACAAAGAGAAAAACCCCAACAACCCTCCCCCCCCCACCCCAACAAAATACCCACAAAGCACAATCCCTTACAATTACACACGGAGCCGAGGGGAAAAAAAAAAAACCCCAGTTATAAGATAAAGATCCCACATAAAAATAACTAACCCGAAACACCAAAGGGAATCGGGGTTCCCAAGAAGAAAAAAAAACTCTTGCATGACCGTAAAAACGCAATGAAAAGATTGTGACAAAATTGGGATTGGGAGCGGAAAATACAGCAACCGAGGGCAGTGAATAAGTGAAAAATGGGGGAAAAATATGCGATTAAAGTGAATTGAAAACGGGCAATAACTTGTAAGATAAAAGAAAAAAGCAATCGCAGTAGTGTCATTCCATGGTTAAAGTCATGTTCAAAAATAGAAGTAACAGCCAAAAATAAGAAATTTTCGGGAACGAAAAATGTATTGGTGTGCGTGCGTGGTGTTGGGTGCCGCAGCGCGTGTGTGTGCATGAAAAATTTTAAAATGTGGGGCACGATCGAAATTTAAAATTTAAAAAAATATATAACATGTATGTACGAGTTTTTGGCTTTTTTATGGCGTTATCTGCAAAAATAACAAAAATACTTTTGCAAGATTCCGGTTTTCCAACCCAAGGGTAGAAAAAAATGAAATCCAAAAAACCCCCAAGTCTGAATCGAAAAGAAAGAAAAAAAAGATAATAATCGTTTCATTATTTTTTCAACAAATTAACATAAAAAATAACCAAAATTTCCCCGGCCCCAAAAAAAAAAAAAAAAAATCTTTTTTTTAGTCCTGTGCATGAAAAAATAAGTAAAAAAATGTCCTTCGTGACCACAGTGCTTGTTGCGGGTTACCCCCCCTCCTTCCCCCTCCCACCATGACATACACTGTAGTCTAGCCCATAAAACTTAGTCGTGCGAACCTACATTCTTTTTCCTAGGTTTAAATTTTTTCTGTAATTTTACTTGATTTGGCTATTTTTTATGTTTAAAATTATCATAGCGTTGGTGAAGGTTTTTGCTTTTTTTCTTGTGTTTTCTGATATCAAAAAAAAGTGGTTTCTTTTTCTGATTTTTTTTTTCTTTCATTTCCCTTTCCTCGCCTTCGAAAAAGCCCCGGGAAACCAAACTCTTTTTTCTCGTTTTTTTAATATATTTAATCCCGTTTTCATAAACTTTTTAAACTTGTTTTTAAGCCCTTTATGTTTTTATTGTTCTTTTTCTTTTTTTACTTTTTTTATAGGTCATCCCAATATTTTGGTTTTGACCACTACGAGGTCCTTCGAAAAAAAAAACCGCTATAATAAATACTTATACTGTTTTTGAGGGTCCCCGGGAATACCCCATCCCTTTCGGTTTTTTTTTTCGTTTTCATGACCTCATCCGAAAACCTTTTTCCTTTGTGACCTTTTTTAGAGTGTTGAAGATTTTTTATGATGGGCCGTTTAACCATGGTCCATTTAAGCTATGCAAAAATTTTTGGGGGGGAAAAAGGAAAAAAAAATATGGAGAGGGAAGGGAAGAGGGAGATTTAGAGTTGAGGGGAAAGGTGAGGGGGGATTGGGTTGAGGGGAAGGAAAGGGGGGAGAGGGAGAGGGAAAGGGGAAAAAGGTTAGGGAGGGGAGAGGGGGGATGGGGGGGAAGAAGAACGAAAAAAGATGGCAAAATTAACGCTGTTACAAGGACCTGTACTAATTATCTATCCCAAAATATCCATTCTCTTTTTCCCCTTTTTCTTCTTCCTTTCGCTTTGTTTATTTTGCCCCTCCTTGGCCACATTCATCGTTCCCGCCACTCCTTTTTTATCTTTAAAAAAGAACTCCCCAATAATTCCCCAAGTGCATTTTTATTTATAAAACTAATAATAAATTTCCCCAAGTGGCTTTATCACCCCCAAGGGGGGTAGGGATATAAAGGGCAAGTAGCAAATCCCAAGGGGGGGATCTTAAGAGGGACAAAGAGCCCCTTAGAAAACACGGCTCCTTGGGGGAAACCCCCGTGTATGAAGCTGCGTCTGGAGGGTTTTGGGGGACCCCGGGGCTGTTTTTGTTTTCAGTACGATAATCGGGAAAAAAAAAGGTTGCGAGTTTTTGTGCTGGGGTATGATACTGGTGGGAGGAGGGTGAGAGGGACGGAGGGAAAATTTTATACTTATATATATATATATTATATAATTAATTATATAATATATATATATATATATATTTGTTTGTGTGGTGGTTGTGCAATGAGAGGGGGGGGGGGGAAAGGGGGAGAGAGAGGGGGGGGGAGAGAGAGAGAGAGAGAGAAACGAACGAAACAAAAGTAACAATTCTTTTGGCCGTAAAAAAACGGATCAAAAATGAAAGGGATGGTGTGACCCGCCCCCAACACGGGCATTGAAGGCAGTGCTAAGTGGAATGTGGGGAAAAAGGAAAATAAAAAATGTTAAAAGTAAAATTATGTTTTGGGGGGGGGAGCGTGCGCATGCACACGTGTGTGCGTAGGTCCCTATGTATAGCGTGTAAAATCTGCTTTCCCCGTATGTTTTCCCCCTTTATAAAAAAATTACAGGGGAAGTACAGAAAAACGCAAGTTCACTGTTTCCTTTCATGAAAGTGACAAAATTCCATTGTAAAAAAAAAAATTGCTGGATATTTTCGGAGTAAAATATAGAAGCTTTATTCCCTAATGGAGAACCCAGTTGGGTTCAATATTGCGAATCTTGAAAAAAATCATTCATTTGCTTAAAAAAAATTTGATTGTTAGCATGAAGGGGCTACGGGAGGTCCCCACCCCCTTCAAACTCTCCCCCCCCTTCCTCGGACCTCCCCCACCCCCCCAAATCTAATCCCCACCCCCTCCTCCACACCGTTACAGTCTCGCCATACCTCCCCCCACCTACCCCCTCTCACTCCAATTCCCCACCGAGTCCACCCCCCCTGTCCCCTTTTTCCTCGCCCCCACCCCGCCCCCCATTTAACCCCAACCTCGCCCCCCTCACACCGACCCTTTCTCCCCCTCTCCCCAACCCCAAATTCCCCCCTCCCATCCCCATTTTACCCCCCTTACCCTCTCTTAGCCATTTTTTTAAACCTCCCTAATTACCACCTCCCCCCCCCCCCCCCAAGAAAACACAAGTTTTCTGTTGGGGCCCCTGTTATGATGAATGGGGAAGCCAGAGGAGTAAATGTGGCACAGGCTGGACCTGCGGCTGTGCTGTTTTGAGTCTTTATTTTTTTTTCCCTTTCTCTAACTTTGAATGATTTTTTATGCATTTTTCTTCGTTGCATATTTTTTACTTTTAAATTTTTTTTTTTTATTGGGGAAAAATTTTTTTTTTTGGGGAAAAAGTTTTTGGTTAAAATTTTTTTTTTCCCCCCAATTTTTTTTTTTCCCCCTTTTTGCCCCTTTTTTCTTTTTTCTTCTTCGCCTTTTCTC
>NW_023648957.1:5000-6581 GCF_015228065.2 Penaeus monodon | reverse complement strand
AACAATGCGTATGTTTATTAACTACGTAATGCAGTAACTTGCGGGTCTAATATAATCCTTCCGATTTTTTTTTTTGCGTGCTGAAAAGCGTAAACTCAACCGTTCCTTCTTAGGAATCGAGTTGCTTTACCCCAAAAATCCGCCTATAGTAAGTCTCATCTATTCTTACGTATATCAATAAACCTACAATTACCAGCCTTGATATAGTAACAGCTTACCCAGTTATCACATACTAAATTCTGCTTCTGCTACAACGCTGCTCTTAACCTACCTCAACGCAGCTAATGAACCGCGGATCACCAACAAAACCTTATCAACTGGTCGCTAGGGACAGGACAGCCAATCCCACATATTAGCATCACAATCCTACATTTCAGCATAACAATCCGTCAGCTGCTTATTGCGTAATTCTGCTGACAAATCGAGAACTTCAATAAACTCCTGCAGATATATTACCTCTTTCGTTTCAGGGAGGTAATAATTTTGTTAAAAAGGCAATAAAAACAACAAATCATGTTTTACTGCAATTAGAGAGCGGAAGTGCGTTTGGATGGAAGGCTTTTAGGGCCGATAAAATGTTTCTGTAAAGTGAAAGAAAGGAAAACGAGAAAGAAAGAAGGTAAGAACTGCCAGACTGCAAAAATGTCGAAAAATTTTGAACCAGATGGAGTGTACTGCTCAAACATTGATCATTAGAGCGTCCCATGATACCCCTATATATACATACATACATACATACATATATATATATATATATATATATATATATATATATATATATATATATATATATATATATATATAATATATATATATATATATATAATATATATATATGCATATATATGCATGTATATATATATACTATATATATATCTATATATATATATGCATATATATAATGATATATCTATATATATATATATCATATATATATATCATATATATATATGCATATATATATGTATATATATATATATATATATATATATATATATATATATATGTATGTATGTATGTATGTATATATAGGGGTATCATGGGACGCTCTAATGATCAATGTTTGAGCAGTACACTCCATCTGGTTCAAAATTTTTCGACATTTTTGCAGTCTGGCAGTTCTTACCTTCTTTCTTTCTCGTTTTCCTTTCTTTCACTTTACAGAAACATTTTATCGGCCCTAAAAGCCTTCCATCCAAACGCACTTCCGCTCTCTAATTGCAGTAAAACATGATTTGTTGTTTTTATTGCCTTTTTAAACAAAATTATTACCTCCCCTTAAACGAAAGAGGTAATATATCTGCAGGAGTTTATTGAAGTTCTCGATTTGTCAGCAGAATTACGCAATAAGCAGCTGACGGATTGTTATGCTGAAATGTAGGATTGTGATGCTAATATGTGGGATTGGCTGTCCTGTCCGCTAGCGACGCAGTTGATAAGGTTTTGTTGGTGATCTCGCGGTCATTAGCTGGCGTTGAGGTAGGTAAGAGCACGTTGTAGCAGAGCAGAATTTAGTATGTGATAACTGGTAAGCTGTACTATATCAAGGCTGGTGAATTGTAGTTTATTGATATACTAAGA
>NW_023648956.1:0-6581 GCF_015228065.2 Penaeus monodon | reverse complement strand
AAAAAAAAACCCAAACACCAAAAAAAAAAAAAAAAAAAAAAAAAAAAAAAAAAAAAAAAAATTAAAAAAAAAAAAAAAACAAAAAAAAAAAAAAAAAAAAAAAAAAACAAAAAAATTTTTATATATTATTTTTATATAAAAATATATATATAAAAATATATATAATTATATATATATATTTATATATATATATATATAATATAAAAAAATATAATATATATATTTTTTTTTTTTTTTTTTATTTAAAAAATTTATATATTTTATAAATATTGATATAATATTATATATATATATATATAATATATATATATTATATATATATAAAAAATTTTTAAATATATAATATAATATATATAATTATATATATATTATAATATATATAAAAATATTTTATATAACATTATATTAATATACTTTTTAATATTATTTATTAATATATATTAAATTAATTTTATTTATCCTTATTATTTATATATTAAATTAAAATTTTTATAATATTTTAATAATTTAAATATTTTAATTATAGATATAATTCCTTAAAAAAATTTATATAATAATCTTAAAAAATTTTTTAAATTTAAAATAAATTAAATTTTTTTTTTTAATTTTATTTTTTTTTTTTTTTTTTTTTTTTTTTTTTTTTTTTATCATATAAATTAAAAATTTATTTATTAATAAATTTTATATTTTTAAAAAAATTATTAATAATTAATTTTAATTTATAATTTAAATTAAAATATAATTATATATATATAAAATTAAATATTATAAATAAAAAAATTATAATGAGTTATATAATTTTATATAATTATATATATAATAATATATATATATATATAAAAATAAAAAAAAATATAAACCATATATATAATATATAATATATTATAAATATATATTTATATATATATATATACAATTATAATTTATAATATATATATTATTTGTTTTTTTTTATTATTTTTTATTATTATATATAATTTATATATTATAAAATTATTTTCTATTTTATAAATATAATATATATTATATTATATATATATAAATTATAATTAAAATTTTTAATATATATATATAATATAATATTAAAAAAACCTTAATAAATTTTTAATATATATATAAATTATATAATATAATATATATTATATTAAATAATAAAAAAACAAAAAAAAATATTATAGATAATTATAAAAATTATAATTTTTTATATTTTATATATATAAATATTATATAAAAAATTTTATCTATAATATATATTTACCAATAAAATTTTTATAATATATATATAAAATTATCAATATTTAACAAATTTATTTATTAATATATATCATTATTTTATTATTTTAATATTATATTTTTAAATCTTAATTTTTAAATATTTTTATTTTATTAAAAATTATTCCCTAATTATAAATATAAATTTAAAAAAAAGGGGGTCTAAAATAATTTAATTTTTAATTTTTATTAAATTATTAGAACTTATATTTTTTAATTTAATTTTATTTTTTTTTTTTTTTTTTTTTTTTTTTTTTTTTTTTTTTTTTGAGTAATTTATTTAGGAATTTTTATTTATAAAATCGATAATCTTTAAAGGGGAAAAAAATTTTTATAAATAAATAATTTCAATTTACCAATTACTTACCCCCTATAATTATATATAATATATACTTAATATATAATATTTTATTATAAAAAATATAATATATATATATAATAATAATATATAATAATATATAAAATATATAAAAAAAAAATTTAATATATTAATTTTTAAATTATAATTTTATTATAATATATATACAACATTATACTTTGTATACTATCAATAATATGTGTGGTGTGTGCGATGAGTGAATATATATATATATAAAATATAAATATATATATATATAATATTAATATATATATATAATTATATATATATATATATATATAATATATTAATTAATATAATAATTATTATATATAAAATATCCATATATATATATTATAAAAATTATTTTATATAATATATAAAATTATATATTATATTATATATATAAAATATGACTACATATATTTATGGTGTGATAGTATGTATTTTAATTTTATGGTTTTGTAATATATTTTTAAAGGGGCCCGTGGCCGAGGGGTAAGCATGGGACTAAAGACTGTCACGACGGAAATCTGATTTCGGGGGTTCGAGTCCCCGGCCCGGCGCATGTTCCGGGAAGGGAATTTTCCCCGAGCCTACCGCCACTGGGGGAAGCCGCCCAAGTCAGTGCGGTCCAACCCGGAAAAAGGAAAATGTTACCAAAGGGAACACGCACTTCCTGGAAGGAAATGGGGGCCCGCCACGTCTCCTCCCCGAGGGACACCATAAAACTACAATTAATATCATCTGTGGCCCCGGCGGCTGCATAACCTACCTTTTTAAAAAAAAAAAAAAAAAAAAAAAAAAAAAAAAAAACGAATATAATATATAAATATAAAAATAAAATAGTCAAAAAATATATATAAAATAATAAAAAATATAATATATTATAATAAAATAAAATAAAGAATAAAAATAATTAAAAAAAAAAAATAAATTTATAAAATATAAATAAAAAAAATATATATATATATTATATTTTTTTTTTTTTTTTTTTTTATTATAATAAATAAATAATATATATATAAAATAATAAAATTAAAAAAAAAAAAAAAAAAAAAAAATAAATAAATTTTAAATATAATATAATTTTAATATATTATATATTTTAAAAATTTTAAAATATATAATATTTTAAAATTTTTTTTTTTTTTTTTTTTAAAAAGATAATAATAATATAATATTAATATATATATATATTAAATATATTAAAAAAAAGAAAAAAAAATATTATAATATATATATTTATAATTATTATATTATATATATATATATATATATATATTATATTATAATATATATATATATATATATATTATATTTTTGTTTTTTTTTTTTTTTTTTTTTTTTTTTTTTTTTTTGAACGGTAGTTCATGCTGAGCCGCCGGCCACAGCATGATACTTAATTGTAGTTTTCATGTTTTTGATGCTCTTTGGGGTGAGTACGTGGAGGTCCCCAGTTTCCTTTCCCCGGAGATGCCGGGTTACTTTTAGGTTTTTTTTTTTTCTTCTATTTTTTCCGGGCTTGGACCAGCCTGACTTTTGGGGTGGCTTCCCCCCGTGGTAGGAGGCAGTCGAGGTGAAAAAAAATTCCTTTCCCAAGGGAAAAATGCGCGGGCCCGGGACTGAACCCTCGAACTCAGATTTCCCTGGACAGTCTGGCCGACTTAACCCCCGGCCCCCGAGGCCCCCTTTAAAAAATTAATATACAAAACACCATAAATTTAACAACATTACACACCAAAATAATGTATGGGCATTTAAATATAAATTAAATATAAGAAAAAAAAGGGAAAAATAATAAAATTAAAATATATTATATAAATAAATATATAATATATATTTAAATATATATATAATTTAAAAATATAATTTATATATATATTATATATATATTAAATATATATATAAATATATAATAATAATAATTTCACATACATACGCACCCCACACCACAAATTATAGATAAAGATACAAGATAATGTGGTATATATATACTATATAAAACCAAAATTTAATTTTATTTTTATTAAAATTTTTTTTTCATTTAAAAATATATATAATAAAAAATTATATATATATATAAAATTAATTTTATTTTATATATATATTTATATTAATAATTAATAATATATTTATATATATATTAATAATATAATATAATTTATATTTATTTAAATTTAAAAAAGATTTTAAGAATTTAAAATTTTAAATTATAATTTTTTTTTAAAAATTAATTTATTTTATATAATAAATTAAATTTTAAATAAATTAATGAAAAAAAAAAAAAAAAAAAAAAAAAAAAAAAAAAAAAAAGGAAAAAAAATTTTTAAATTGAAAAAAAAATTAAAATTTAAAAAAATTTTTTTTTTTTTTTTTAAAAAAAAAAAAAAAAAAAAAAAAAAAAAATTTTTTTTTTTTTTTTTTTTTTTTTTTTTTTTTTTTTTTTTTTTTTTTTTTTTTTTTTTTTTTTTTTTTTTTTTTTTTTTTTTTTTTTTTTTTTTTTTTTTTTTTTTTTTTTTTTTTTTTTTTTTTTTTTTTTTTTTTTTTTTTTTTTTTTTTTTTTTTTTTTTTTTTTTTTTTTTTCCCCCCCCCCCCCCCCCCCCCCCCCCCCCCCCCCCCCCCCCCCCCCCCCCCCCCCCCGGGGGGGGGGGGGGGCCCCCCAATTGGTTTAAAAGGGAAGGGGGGTTTGGGGGGGCTTTCCCCAAAAAAAAAAAAAAAAAAAGGGGGGGTCCCCCCCCCAAAAGAAAAAAGGAAAAATTTCCCTTTGGGGAAAGGGTTCCCGGGGAGGGGGGGGTTTTTCGAGTCACCCCCGACCCCGGCCCCCGTTTTTTCCCCCTTTGAATGTAAATGTGTGTTTATATACTATATATAAATATTTATAATATATATATATAAAATTACTAATATAATATATTATTATTATATATAATATATATTATATATATTAATTAATATAATATTAATACGCAAAACAATATTATAATTATGTAATAATATATATATAATGTTAGGGGGCCGCGGGGGGCCGAATGGTTAGAGCGCGGACCCAAGACTGTCACGAGGGCAATCTGAGTTCGAGGGTTCGATCCCCGACCCCCCCGCGGTTTCCCTTAGGCAAGGAACTTCCCCCTCGATTGCCTCTAGCCACGGGGGGCCAAGTCACCCCCAAGTCCCCCCCCGGGTAAATAGAGATGGTGACTCGAAAAAAAAAAAAAAAAAAAAAAAAAAAAAAAAAAAAAACCGGGGGGAAGGGAATGGAAAAACCACCGCCTAAATTGCCAAAAAATCTTGGAAGCCCAGATCGTAAGGGCCGCGGGGGCCCGAAGGGTTAGAGCGTCGGACTCAACTGTCACGACGGCAACTGAGTTCGGGGTTCGAGCACCGACCCCCCGGTTTTTTCCCTTTGGGAAAGGAGTTCCCCCTCGACTGCCTCCCTAGCCACTGGGGCCAAGCCAGCCAAGTCAGGCTGGTCCAACCCCGGGATAAAAAAAGAGAAAGATTCCCTAAAAAGTAACCCCGGCACTCCCGTGGAAAGGAACGGGCCCTCCAGTACTCACTCCAAAGAGCATCAAAAACGTAAAAACTGCAATGAGTATCAGATGGGCCCACGGGGGCCAAATAAACCCCTACCTTTAAATGATGATGAAATGTATATATATATATATAATATTTAATAAATATAATTTTTATAATATATTATATATATATAGATATAAAAAAAAAATTATTATAATATATATAATTTATTTATATATATATATAATAAAAATTATAATAGTATTATACAAAATTTATACATTGAACATTATCATATACATTGTGGTGTGTGGTGTGCGTATGTTGTGAATATATATATAATATATAATTATAAATGTATATATATATATATAAAATAATAAATACAATTAATATAATTAAATATAATATATTAAATAATATATATATATGTTTTAAAATTCATATATATATATAATTATAATATAAAAATATAATATATTTAAAATTTTTAATAATGAAATAAAATATAGAAAATTAAAATATAAAAATATTTATATTTTAATATAATAAAATATATAATATTATATATATATTAGATATATATATATTTTAATATAAATATATATATATAATATATATTTATGATTAATATAATATATTATATATTATATTTTATATAATATAATATTATATATTATATATTATTTTTTTTATAGGTGTGTTGTTATTATATATATATATAATTATATAAATATAGAAATATATATTATAATATATATATATATATAATAAAATTAAAGATAAAATTAATAAAAATATATATACTTTAAAAATATATTTTAATATATATAAATTATATATAAATATATATATTAATTTAAAAAGGGATATATATAAATTAATAATAATAATATAATAATATATAAATATAATAATAAAAAAAATTTAGAAATATTATAATATAATATAATATATATAATAATATAATATTATTATATAATTTTAAAATGTATAATATATATATATTAATATATATAAATAAATATAAAATATTTTAAATAATTTTTATGGGTTTGTGATGTGTATTATATATTTTATATATATAATATATATAATATATAATATATAAATATATTTTAAATAATATATATGTTTATATTATATTTTATATATAATTTAATATATATTTATGGGGTTTTATATAAAATTTATATATATATATTATATTTTATAAAATTTAAATATATTTTTATTATAAAAATATATAAAATATTTATATATATTATACACATATCCATAACATGGAAATCCATGATCCCCAAAAGCCCTTGTAGGACAGGGCACTTAAAAAAAAGAAAAAAAAAAAATTATATAAAATTTTAATTTATTAATATAAAAAATAATATTAAAATTTTATATATTTTATATATTTAATATATATAATAAAATA
>NW_023648955.1:0-6582 GCF_015228065.2 Penaeus monodon | reverse complement strand
GTGTGAGTTCTTTTGAAGTTTCTTGGACAGACCCAAGTGTTGTAGTAATCAGTGACCACTGTTGTCATGTCCATGGAAAATTTATCAACACTTGTTACTGTGTAATCATTATACCAGTCATAGATACGTGATTTAAAGTGATGCTCAAGGTAAGGGGGGATAGAAATTTTGACCCTATTTGTTTTTGGTGACTGAGTCTTATCAACAGCGTATCTCGTTACTATTGCAAAGTGGTCACTGATTAGCTCTGTTGCAAGCATGCTTCTGACGTTTCCATGCACAAGATCCCTTCCTATTACATAATCTAGCCTGCCCCCCACCACGTGAGTTTGCCTGTCTGTATCATATACTGTCATAGATCTGTTGTTCACAAAATGTCGGAACTCTTCGCCATTTTCATTGCATTGACTATCTCCAAATGTATAATGTCTAGCATTAAAATCTCCCATGCATATTGTGCCGTGATTCTGAAAGTTGGGCAGTGAATCAGTCTGAAACTTTCTACACCTTGCGTATACATTGTACAGAGATTGATTGATTGATTATTTAAAATTATCTGCCGCGTCAACAGCTAAGGTCATTAGCGGCGAATACCTTGTTAAACAGAAATATTAAAATGTTTAAAACTTTAAAAAACTGTCAATAGATATCTTATAAATAACAATAAACAAATTAAAAATCAAAGCATAAATATTATACTCTAAGTGTATAAAATTATTGCATAAACATTATGCATGATTAAATTTTATTAAAAATATTAGTCTCCCTAAGGAAACTAATAAGACCCTCTATGTCACAATCCTCCCCCAATACATTCTTCAGTGTATATGGGGGAGACAAGTACATACGTCTTTGGTGTGAGAATGTTGCACATCTTTCCACTACATGTGCGATTGTTAAGGGCTCTTGGCATCCCTCACAAAGTGCCTGATTTTTAGCCATCATCGGCCCATGAGTCAGTCTTGTGTGCCCGATTCTTAGCCTTGTTAATGCAACTTCCACTTTTCGGTTGGGATGGATGCTAGTCACCCAACTGCCAAGGTCATCTCTAATCTCTCGCAGTTTATTTCTCGAGATATGCCTCCATTGTTCCTTCCATTTATCGCGAAGACAACTCCTGATGCTGGGTTTCAGGTCGGTGTGTGGGAGGGAAAACGAGCATCACAAGGCTGAGCGGCAGCTGCCTTAGCCTTCTGATCAGCTCGCTCATTCCCACTGACACCAACATGCGCTGGCACCCAACACAGAGTTATCTTTTTATGTGTTGACATCAGTGCAAGCCAATCTTGAACCTCCCTCACTACTGGATGTGATGAGTTTAAGCTCTTGATTGCTTGTAAGGAAACTACGAGAGTCACAATATATCCAATAGAATGGTTTCATAAGATCTCTAGTCATCTTAACTGCTGCAAGGATGGCATGTAACTCTGCAGTGAATATCGAGGCTGTTAGAGAAAGACTGCCAGATGCAGTCTTCCTTCTGCTCACTGCTGCAAAGCCCACACCATTTTCAGATTTCGAGCCATCTGTATATATTGCGTCCGATCCTTGGTACTTAGAAATGTGCTGAAGAAATCTCTCTCTGACTTCTGCTTCAGATCTCTCCCCTTTCCCAATTCCGATCAAATCCAGCTCGACTTGATTAGTCCAAGGGGGGAATTGGGGAATTCCAACAGCCAGAACCTTAGTGAGACTTAAATTAAGTTCTTCTACAAGATTCCTCATTCTCCTACATAGGATCGGCTATCCTCAAGGGGGTTGAATACCAATCTGGATGTAGGAGATCCCGGAATCCTTTGTAGTCTCGTATAGTAAATCAGGTTCATGTAGTCCCGGTGTAATGAAAGAGGTGGTTCTCCACTCTCAGCATACAGGGACTCCACAGGTGAAGACCTGAAAGCCCCAGTACAGATTCTGAGAGCTTCATTATGAACCGAGTCCAACATCCGGAGAACAGTGGGAGTTGCAGATGAATAAGCTTCACATCCATAGTCAAGCTTACTACGAATAAGCGCTCGGTAAAGCCGTAGAAGCGTTGTGCGGTCTGCACCCCAAGTTAAATGTGAAAGAACCCGCAATACTAAGTGCTTTTGTAGCCTTCACTTTTAACTGTTTGATGTGAGGCACCCATGTAAGTCTTGTGTCAAAAATTAGACCCAAGTACTTCACCTTTTGGACAAATTGCAGGGGGTTTGCTCCTAAATAGAGGGAGGATGGAACTTTGCGCTCGTTAATAGTGGGAAGGATGTCAGCCATGGGGAACTTTCCTCGTTTGTGGAAATGTACAGCCATGGTCTTGTTTTGAGAAAATTTGAACCCATGATATGTTTGCCCACTGAAACAACCTGATTTATTGCAGTCTGCATGCGTCCTTGCACTCCTGTAAGCTTCCTCCTGAGCAGTACAGTGTAAAGTCATCCACATACAGATTACATGAGACAGCACTTGGAACGCCTTTATAATGTCATTTATAGCAATGGCAAACGGGGTCACACTTAAGACACTCCCTTGTGGACCCCTTCCAGCTGGTCTTCCAGGTTAAAAGAAACTGTTTCCCACCCGAACTCTAAATTTCCTGTTAGCAAGGAAGCTTTGTATGAAGGTAGGTAATGCTCCTCTTAAACCAATGTCATACAGCTTCAAGAGTATGCCATGCTTCCAAGTGGTATCATAAGCCTTTTCAAGGTCAAAGAAGACTGCTAACATGTGACGTCGCTGTGCAAAGGAATTCTGTATAGCAGTTTCCATCCTCACAAGGGCATCTGGTCGATCTCAATTTTCTAAAGCCATATTGATATGGGGTCAGCACGTTTTCTTTTTCTAGCAGCCATGTCAACCTGAAGTTTACCATTTTCTCCATCAGCTTGCAGATGCAGCTGGGGAGAGAAATTGGTCTGTAATTTCCTGGTGTGGAAATATCTTTGCCAGGTTTAGGAACAGGAATGATTATAGCCTCTTTCCATGTGGATGGCACTGTGCCCTCCCTTTAGTTCCTATTGAACAAGTCCAACAGGAAATTCTGGGAACTCTCCGGTAAGTGAGACATCATTTGATATGGAATATCGTCACTTCCTAGGGCAGTCTTACGGCAGAGCTGCAAAGCAGAGTCCATCTCCTTGCACAAAAAAGGCAAGTTGTATGGAAGTTCTGCTGCATTCCTACTGAAGAACGACACTGGGGGTTGTTCCTGTCAGCACGAAGAGTGAGAATCGAGCAGTGTAAGATGCTCCAGAGAGATCTCTTTCCATGGATTTAGCTAGCTCATTAGCAATATCTTTTTTGTCTGTGATGATTATGCCATCTATCTTCAGAGCAGGTTGTGATATGGATGTGCTCTTTCCAGCAATCTTACGCACCTTGTCCCACACCCATGCTAAGGGGTCCCAGAGTTATCGAGGTGACATACTGTCTCCACGACGTCCGTCTAGCCTGCTTTAGCACTCGCCTGGCCTTGGCTCGGGTCTTTTTTGTAACTGATCAGGTTACAATGCTGGGGCGTCGTTTCAACTGCCTTAATGCAGCTTTCCTTGCTCTGACAGCTTGTTGGCATTCATCAGACCACCATGGTACTGGAGGTCGACAGTACTGGCCGCTACTTTTGGGAATGGATGCTTCTGCTGCAAGGTGAAATTCGTGATGTGAAGTGATGCTGTAGTTTAACAGCATCTTGAAAACACTGGAAATCATTAACAGATCCTTGCAATACTGCAGTTGATCTAAAAAGATTCCAGTCTGCATGTTCAAGTCTCCATCTCTGCACTCCATTGACTGGAATACCCTTCACCTCCTCCAAAATTATTGGAAAATGGTCGCTTCCATGTAAGTCTTCCATGACCCGCCAAGTGAAGTTCAACTGTGAATCAGGTGAACCTATTGATAGGTCTATATTGGAGAATGTCCCAGTTTGAACTTGGAAATGTGTGGGAGTGTCACTGTTCAGTAAAACTGCATCTCACCGTAAGAAAAGGACTCCAAGGCCCTTCCTCGAGGGTTGCACAAAGTGTCTCCCCAGAGGTGATGCCGACCATTGAAATCTCCCAATAGTAAAAATAGATGTGGGCAATTGCCTCTTCCAAATCATTTATGTTGAGATTATGTGGAGGAGGTAATGATGCAACAGTGTAAGGTCGTGTCCAAGCCTATTCTCACAGCCTTCACCTGCAGTGTTGTCTGCAGGTGGATGGCCTGGAAGGGAATATCATGACGTACCATTACTGCTACTCCTCCATGAGGTCCATTGTCAAAGGTTCCATAATGGGCTTGAACTTGAAATCCTCTCAGGAAAATGGGACGATTTTCCCTGGTCATAATCTCTTGTAGGCATACACAAACTGGGTTTTCCCTGAAGCTATCAGATGTTGCAGTTCTTCCCATTTTGCATGAATTCCTTGACAGTTTCCATTGGATTAGGGTATCCTGTTCTTTAGATTATTTCTTCATTAGGTGTTTGGCAGCACCTGTGGTCAAGGTTTGCCTCACACCTTTAGGCTGTCCCTTTCCAGGATCCTGGGAGTACCTTTTTAATGGTTGTTTACCTGTGGAACTAGTTTCCACAGGTTTCCCTTGGACAGGTTCAGGATTTCTTTGCCTAGGCAAAGGACGGGCCTGAGCCTTTGCTTCAGGGCATTCTGTCTAGCAGCGGAGGCCCCTGTGGATTTTGTTTGCAGCTGGAGTTTTTTGGGACAGGTTCAGGGTTCCTTTGCCTGGGCAAAAGGGGGTGCCTGAGCCTTTACTTCAGGAGCATTCTGACTAGCAGCAGATGCTCCTGTGGATGTGGTGGCAGCTGGAGCTGTCACCGTTGAGGCCTCTGGAGCCTTGCCTGATGGCTCCAAAGACCTTACTTTGGGAGGAGGAGTCTCCTCAATAGACCCCTCACTCCTACTCCGTTTCTGGTGGAACAACTCACCAGAGGCAGTGTCAGCAATTTGGGACTTAGGTTTAGAGGAAGTGGCAGAGTGTGTTCTGTAAGAAGCATTGGAGGGCAAGGGTTGGTGGGAAGGAGGATGGGCTAGAACCGAAGCAAAGGACCTACCTGGCTGTGCAAACAGCATACGGGCACGTCGCTTTGCCTCTGGAAAACTAAAAAAAAAAAAAAAAAAAAAAAAAAAAAAAAAAAAAAAAAAAACCCAGAGGCTGTTCGAATATGTAAATGCTGATACTGCACATCATTGTCATTAGATTTCTGCACCAACTTATGCGGTATGGTGTCACTGACATAAGTCAATAGGCCTGTCATTCCTGTGTTCGTATAGGAGTGGTAGCCTCTAATTCTAGGGGCGGTTTTTATTTTAGTGGCTGATGTGAAGGGCTCTTGTAAACAGATAACGTCAACATTATTGTTATGAATATAGTAAAGCAAGTCATTAATTCTACGGTTGACACCACGTATATTCCATGAAAGAAAAGTAATTGTTTTCTTGTCCCCCATCACACCCTATGTTTAACTGATTGGTCAAATTTCTGTTTGATGAAACTCTTTAGTCTGCATATTTCTTGTACTGCATTACGTATTTGTGTTGTATCTTCTTTATTTATCTGTTTGCGTGCTTTCCGCGTATTGATACTATACGCATAATCCGTACCTGATAGCATTTTCCTGAGTGATGTCCCACAGATCGGCCGTTTCCTTCGCATCTTCGTCAGCGTCATTTTTACGGTCACTGTCTTCACTGTTTTCAGAGACCTCATTCGTATTTTCAACATCACTAACATCACTAACATCATCAGAACGCATGTGCGTAAAAATAATATCAGAGACCTCATTCGTATTTTCAATATCACTAACATCACTAACATCATCAGAACGCACATTTTCCCTGTCTACACGATCACTTTTGTTCTCCAATATCATTTTTTTCAATTCAGCAATCTCTTGCTTGATGCTTTATTTCATTTCAGCAATCTCTTGCCTGATGCTTCTTATTTCCTCGGCGTATCCATGTCTTTTTTTACCCAATGGTTTCTCCTGTGGCACTGTTTTTCCTAGGATGGGGAATCCCCCTGCAGTTGCGGGAATTCCTGTGGGTTGGTGACGTCACGCGGGCCCCGGGTGGTGGGTATGGCTGGGTGGGCATCGCCACTCCGCGGTCGATGGGTACGGTCGGGGCCGGTGGGGGGGTGCTCGTGGCGGGTTTTTGGGGGCAGTTACGGTGCCAGGCCGTCACACCTTCCGCTCTGCACCTGACGCACCTCTTCACGATGGTGGCGGTGTCTTCGTTGTCGTTGTCCTTTCCGTCGTTTCTTGCAGGGCAGTCCTTTGCCTGGTGAGCTCCTGCACAGACAGCACACGCTGTGTCCTTCCTGCAATATTTAGCTACGTGGCCATAACCTTGACACTTGTAGCAGACTACAACCTAGGAGCACCACGGTCGAATGGAGCTCAGCTCTATATATCTTCCTATGAATTGGTACTCTTTAGGTGGCGGCTGTTCACCGCTCCATACAATGATGACCTGTTCAAGGCTGTCCGTCCTTATAGATCCTCCGGGCTTTAAAACACCCGGATGATGCAGTGCTTCCTCAGCGGCCGCCTCCTTCGGAAACCTGGTACCAGGTATTCCGTTTTTTTGCTCGTTTTTTCCC
>NW_023648954.1:5000-6586 GCF_015228065.2 Penaeus monodon | reverse complement strand
ATATATATATATATAAAATTTTAAAATAAAATTTTATATAATTATTTTAACACACACACACACATAATAACTAGTATGTATATTTTTGTATATAAAATGGGGTAATGTAATACATGTAATATGCATATTTTATATGTGTAATATATGAGTGTTTTGTGTTTGTTTATGTGTATATGTAAGTATTATAAAAATCACGCCTTATGTGTGGGTGTGTGTGTTGCATTTGGGCTAATTCATCAGCCTGAATAAAGCCCCACTGCGGGGACATGGGCCCTTTTCCCAATTTTTCCAACTTTGTTTGTGTTTTTGTACCCAGTCTCGCCCCAAAAAATTTCGTTTATTTCTTTCAGCCATCATGCACTGGGTGGCCCTTTGGGGCCTCTTAATTCAGGGAAAACCCCAGTTGTTACTTCTTTGCCCAAATCTTTATCCTGGGGTTGATCTATATGACCTCCCCTTTCCCCTTTTTTCTTTTGAGTTCCCTAGTAATTTCCACTTTTGGCCCCTGATCCACGTCGGTCTCATCCGATACCTTAGACAAATTCCCCTTCATCAATCAGTCAATATCCCTCTCTGTCATTATTAGTTTCGCCCCAGTAATTTGATGTAGTAATGTATCTGTTTTCATAGGCATAACGGGTTTAGGGAAAAAATTGGTTAAAGTTTTTTTTTTTTTTCCCTAAGGGAAAGGAGCCTCTTAAAATGTTAGGGGTCTGCCGGGGCACTGCGGGCCTAGACTGATAAAAATCGTTTTTTCTTTTCGTAGATGTTTTTTGATTTTTAGGGAGTTGCCCTAGGTTTTAATATTTTCCCCCCTACCTCGGGGTTTTCCCCTTTGTAAACGTACTTTTTCGAACTAAAACACTACCGTAAACGGGATCTTAGTCTTTTTTTCTTCTCCTTTTAAATCCGATTTTCGGGACTTTTTCTATTCAGATCGTTATTGTTGCTGATTTCATTTGCAGATTCACTAAAGGGAAAACCCAATTTTTTTTTCCCATCTAAAAATCTTAAAATTTTTTAGGTATTCGTCTCTATTTTGTCCCCTTTCCGTTCCCTTCAAAGCTTTTTGAATATCTCCTCAAGAAAGCTTTTTAGCCCAGTTTTGGTGAGATGGTATCGCCCCCGTGCAAAACACTTTTTTTATTTGGTTTTTGTCGGTGCCTGTGGAGCTTGATGGTTACTTTTCCATCATTGTTATATTTTCCCAAATATTTTTAACAAATACCTCCTCTACTCTTTGTCTTCGGAAGCTTCTGAAATGCTGGTATTTGAACAGAGTCAAATCCCTTTTTCCCTAATAATAAAGGGACCATGCCCCGGGGTTTTCCAAATTTCGTTTTTATTTTTTTCTTTTTTGGGTCAGCGTGGAGGAGGGGTCTGTTTTGAGAATAAAATTCCGGGAAGTGCCTGTTCCCCGGGGTATTTAGAATTCTGACTGTGTTACATGGGGAGGTGTGATGACTTTTGTAAAATAGTTGTAAGTAACTGAAAGGCGAGTTATTAGTAGGTATTTTTTAAAAATCCTTTCTGTCCTTTTTGTGAACCAAAATAATTGTCTATTCCAGCTTCGGTTTTCCCTTGTG